>NW_015387918.1:169356-180770 GCF_001527695.2 Protobothrops mucrosquamatus | reverse complement strand
GGGGTTTGAGGGAGGTGGGGAATTATATTGTAAAACTTTTAAAAAATTTTAATAAAAAAAAAAATAGTTTTCTCTCCTTCACATGCATTTTCCATAAACTCTCTCACACATCCTCCATGGGACTCTTCTCATGCAAACACTTGCTATTGCTTTTCCATTTACTTTTACAACAATAAAATCTGCAGTTTACTGTTTCTTTCATAGCCTGGGACAGGGTGGGGGGTGCGGGGTTTGAGGTCTAACACACACACATTAACATATCAGCAAATTAACTCATTCACTTCCATTCTAACTGCTTGCATAAACAATTTCACATACAAATATTTCATTTCATACTTTCTCCAGGCAAACCATTTATTTTTAAATAAGGCCTTTTTGTTTGTTGTTATCAGAGAGGGTTTTGACCCTCTTCCAAGTCTTGGAAATAACACAGAACAACACAGACAGACATATATACATAGATACTATTAAAACAACATTTATTTAGACATATGGCTTGTCCTGCAAGAAGCGAGAAAAATCATGAGGTGATTCCAACCAAACATGTGGTTTTATAGGGCCCTTTAACCATCTCTTATTTTTCTCACCATTCCATGTCCAAGCATAATGTTCTGGATAGCCAAATATATATATATATATATAAAAAAAACCACACACATCAATTTGGGGTTTGAGGCTAAAACAGGCCTCCCCCTTTAATTAAAAAGGAGGGGAACATTTATGGTTACTTCCAATTTATCCCAGCAACTTCAAAAGACAGTGGGGAAAGACTAAAAGGAATATTGAACCCGGGGCCTTTTGCAGGTGTGAAGGGGAGGGGAAAACTAGCAGCCTCCTCTCCTCACCTCTGACAAAGGGGAATTGAATAGTCCAAAGAGCCAGGTTAAAAGAAAAAAAGAGAAAAAAACTTGATTTCAGTTCTTTGATTTTTTTTTTTCTTTTCTTCTGTGGCTTTAGTTGTTATCAGATAAACTAGCCAACCAGAGGTTTACAAAGTTTTTCAACGTTGCCTTCTTGAAGATTATTTTTATTGCCACACATCAACACAAAGCACCACCAGACGTTGTCTGACAGGATTAAACTTAGCCACTTGAGGTTTCAAAACATCCCAATTGTTCAAAACATATTGCAGAGGAGTACATTTGGATTTAATTTGTTTCTTTAAATTACTCTGACGATTCCCCATATTTTTATTTATTTTTTATTTATTTTTATTTTTATTTATTTATTTATTTATTTTTTATTTCAAGATAGTTTCTCAGCTTCCTCCCTTTTCACTTAATTAATTTGTAATTTTTTTAATTAATTTTTTTTTTGGAAGACTAGTCGGAGAGATCAGCCCCCTATCTTATTCCAAAATTACCAAAACCTCTGCAAAAAAGTTACATTCCAATTTAATTACTTTCCTTAAATCACTCTATCCTGTATTAGAAGACAGTTTCTCGGCTTCCTCTTTTCTTACATTTATTCATTTATTTTTTTATTCTTATCTATAGAGGACTAGTCGGAGAGATCAACCTCCTGCCTTATTCCAGGATTACCAAAGCTTTTTTTTCTTTTACTCACCAAGGCACCTGTTGCAATTTCTCCCGTCAGTGGAGAAACATGAAACCTCGTTGAATTCGGGCATTCAGGTTCCTAAGACATGGATCCCACCACCGACGATGAAGCATAGGAGTCTTCCAGGTCAAACACCTAGGAGCGCTCTAAGACTCATGCTTCAGTCGCTGTCGGTTTCGTCCTGCCGAGAATTGAAGGCTTTCCGGGACATTAACAGGGGTCTCTGGATGTGGGGGGAGAGCCGGTGTGGCTTCCACCACGTTAGGCACCATGTTGTAAGGTTTTCCACTTAGCCTCACAATTGTCCCAGCATTACTCTGGAATTTAAAAGAGCCAAAGAAACTCCTGAGCCGAGGTTTCAGCAAGCAAACAACTTTTATTTTGATCAAAATAGAGTTGGGTGACCCCATCTCTCTTCGTGGCTGGTAGAGAGATGAAGGCAACAATCAGGAAATATGTCTTCCACCTTTTATACCTTTCCAGAACAAAGAGATCAGGTTTTTGTATCAGGAACGAAAAGGTACAGAAAAATAATTCGAAGATAATGATTCATACACAGCAACCCAGGCTCCATCCGTAACTCCTTTTCCCCCTCCCCTTCCCATGCTCTTTTCATGTAAGCAATCACCTGTACCTAAAGCATGAAACATTTGCTTCTATATAACTAATTTCCCAATATAAAGCACCTACAAAGCTGCTTGCACATAAACAAAGATATATATATATATATATAATGATTACAAAGTATCACTACTAATATAAATATTACTAATATCAACCTTAAGCGTAATAAAATCCCTTCAGAAGCATTTGTACATCCAAATCTAGTCAGTCTCGATAAAATATGGACATATAAAGATATTCTAAATTCTGAAGGGAACTTAAAATCTAGACAAGAGATGGAAAATCAGGGCATCGATTTAACATGGTGGTCACAGTTACAAATGGAAGTGAGATATGATAAAGATATAAAACAGTATGAATTTTACAAAGAGCAGACTATGTTTGACCAGACATTACTAACTTCTGATGAAAAGTTAATTTTAAAAATGTACAATTTCTTATTAAATCTGAAAATGGAAGATGAACAGGTAAAAAAAACAATGATAGTATGGGCAAAGAATTTCGGATATAATATAGACTTAGAGAAGTGGCAAAGTTTGTGGGAAAGAAACTATAAACTGATAATGTCAGCTTCCTATAAAGAAAACCTATACAAAATGTTCTACAGATGGCACTTGCCACCAACAAGATTAGGAAAAATGTTTAAAAATATGTCAGAGAAATGTTGGAAATGTAAGCATAAACCAGGTACTTATTATCATATGTGGTGGACATGTGTTAAAGCAAGGTGTTCTGTCCCCGTCCGACCCACACACCCAAACAGCCAGCCGAGGGTTAAAGACTTCTCCAGACACCACTTCACAGATAAGAAACTTGGCAGCAGCTCTGTAGCTGCCTGCCAAGACCTTTTACTCCAAGAACACAGAAACAAAAACAATACACACAGTTTAAAGCCACAGCAAACTACTTCACCAGAGATTCAGCTTTGTCCGTCACAGAGGTCCAAATGGCCACCACCACCCTTTTATAGCCTGTGGGGTGTGGTCCAGTGACTCAGCTTAATCTCTGGCATGTCTCCTTTTCTGCTGCGCACGCTTGTCGCTCCTACGCTGACGTGGATTCAGCCACAACTTCTCTTCCTCATTATCCGACACACCTGGCTCCTGGCCTATCTCAGAAACACCTGGCTCCTGGCCAGTCTCAGAACCACCCGGCTCCTGGTCAATCTCTTCTCCGTCGGGAGACACCTGAGGCATTGCCAAAGAGGAGGGTCCTGGAGAGGGAGGCCTGGCCATCTCCTCTCCTTCATGTTCGGAGCCTTCTTCCTCTGATAAGAGGGGCTCACAAGACGGAGCCACAACACAAGGAGATATTGGACAAAATTTCACATTTGGCTAGAAAAAATATTAGAGAAACACATAGACCATAAACCTGAAATTTTTTTACTAGGTATAATGCTAGAAAAACTTGATAAGCAAAGTACGTACTGGATTTTACATGTGATAACAGCAGCAAGAATTATATTTGCACAATACTGGAAGAACGAAGAAACACCACCAGAAGAAGAAATAATTAAAAAAATACTAGACTATGCGGCAATGGACAGACTTACTTTAAGGTTGAAAGAAAAAGAAGAAACAGAACATTTTCAAACTTGGGACCTATTTTATCAATGGTTAGAGAAAAGATTTAGGGATTAGGAATTTAATTTGTATTAGTGAATAGGATTACTCAGACAACACGTTTTGTTGAATGATTACTATTGAATTCTATTTAAAAAATTAATAAAACTTAATAAAAAAATAAAATAAAATTTTTAGGACCTAATCCCAAGCATAAACCCCAAGACAATCAAACAAGGAGGTCGAGAGAGATGGGAAGGAAGAAAAACTCAGATACACATTAGGAGATGTAAGAAGCATACCCAGGGTCAGCCATAAAGGACTCAGATGCCTATACACTAATGCTCAAAGTTTGGGGAATAAACAGGGAGAGCTTGAAGTACTAGTACATGAGGGCAGGTATGATATAGTTGCCATTACTGAAGCTTGATGGGATGAAACTCATGACTGGAATGTACTGATGGAAGGATATAAACCATACAAAAGAAACAGACCTAACAAAAGAGGTGAAGTTGCATTATATTTAAGAGATCACTACACTGCATGCACAATTATTAGGGAAGTGAGTATTTTGACCATATCATCATTTTCATTCATATTTTCCACTTCCAAGCTGTATAAACTTGAATGCTTAGTGGATAAGCATATCAGGTGATGTGTATTTGTGTGATGAGGGAGGGTGTGGCTTAAGGAGATCAACACCCTATATCAAGGTGTGCATAATTATTAGGCAGCTTCTTTTCCTCAGGCAAAATGGGCCAAAAAAGAGATTTAACTGACTCTGAAATGTCAAAAATAGTAAAAAGTCTTTCAGAGGGATGCAGCACTCTTGAAATTGCTAAGATATTGGAGCGTGATCACAGAACCATCAAATGTTTTGCTGCAAATAGTCAACAGGGTCACAAGAAACATGTTGTGAAAAAAAGATGCACATTAACTGCCAGAGATTTGAGAAGAATCAAATGTGAACCTGCCAGGAACCCATTATCCTCCAGTGTTGTCATATTCCAGAACTGCAACCTACCTGGAGTGCCCATAAGTACAAGGTGTTCAGTGCTCAGAGACATGGCCAAGGTAAGGAAGGCTGGCAGTAGGTTTGGGAGTTGATTTTGAGTCTATCTTCAACCCGAAAAAATCCAACTAGCCCACAGGTCGGCAACCTGCGGCTCCAGAGCCACATGTGGCTCTTTGAGCCTTCTCCTGCGGCTCCCAGCCTCCTCTGCCATTTGCAGAGAGAGAGACAGAGAGAGGCACTTGCGCTTCCCTTCTCTCCCTCTCCCTCTCTCTCTCCCTCTCTCTCTCTCTCTCTCTCTCTCTCTCTGTGTGTGTGTGTGTGTGTGTGTGTGTGTGTGTGTGTGTGTGTGTGTGTGTGTGTAAAAAAAAGAGAGTGGCCTCACCGGACGAGCTGACAAGCTTATTGGGTGGGGCTCCTGTCTTGGCTGCATCTCTGCAGGAAGCAGGAAGGGCAGGAGAGAGCCAGCCTGTTGGAGGACAGCTTGAAGCCAGCTTGCCAGGTGAGCAGAAGATCGGAGAGAGGGAGAGGGGGGGGATAGAAAGAGAGAGAGAAAAAAAGAGAGAGGGAGAGAGAGAGAGGATAGGAGAGGAGAGAGAGGGAGAGGGAGAGGGAGAGGGAGAGGAAAGAGGGAGAGAAAGAGAGAGAGGGCGAGAGAGAGAGAAGGAGAGGAGAGAGGGAGAGAGAGAAAGAGAGGGGGAGAGGAAAAAGAGAGAGAGAGAGGGAGAGGAAAGAGAGAGGGAGAGAAAGAGGGAGGGAGAGAAAGAGAGGGGAGTGAGGGAGAGGAGAGAGAGAGGGAGAGAGAGAAAGAGAGAGGGGGGAGAGGAAACAGAGAGAGAGAGATAGAAAGAGAGGGAGAGAGGAAAGAGAGAGAGGGAGAGAGAGAGAGAACGAGAGAGGGAGAGAGAGAAAAAAGAGGGAGACAGAGAGAGGGAGAGAGAAAAAGAGAGAAAAAAGGGGAGGGAGAGAGGGAGAGGAGAGAGAGAGGGAGAGAGAGAAAGAGAGAGAGGGGGGAGAGGAAAGAGAGAGAGAGAAAGAGAGGGAGAGAGAGGAAAGAGAGAGAAAGAGAGAGAGGGAGAGGAAAGAGAAAGAGAGAGAAAGAGAGAGAGGGAGAGGGAGAGAAAAGAGAAAGAGAGAGAGAGAGAACTCATGCACAGTAGCCTCTATTTCTTTTTAATTAAACTCTTCAATCAAGCTCCCCTGCCCTTGCATGCACACGCGCGCACACACGTTTTGCAGCTCCCAGTGTTTTCTTTTCTCTGGGAAACGGGTCCAAGTGGCTCTTTGAGTGTTTAAGGTTGCAGACCCCTGAATTGTCACTGAACTTTAATCTCCATGATTAAACCTCTCTTTCCGGTAGCTGGCTTCACATTCTATTTGTTCTTCTCTGCGCCGCTTGCAAAAATCCCGGCTAGACGAGCCTGAACAGGGGAGTTCCTCCCAACAATTACCTGGCGACCACAGAAGGGACTTCCAGCTCACCCAGCCACCGGGCTGGGCCTGGAAGAGCCATCACCCAGCCGGCAGCGGATGCCTTGCTTCGCGAGGAAGTCTCCACGGACCCTGCCCGGTCAGCAACAGGTATTTTTTTAAAGTTTTTTATTAATAAAACAGTTAAAACAAAAAAGGACATAATGTGTCGTTCCAGTATATATAATCCTAACAATTTGTTCCTTGTCATACATATAATTCCTAATCTCTATATATACATATTTTCCTATATAATACAGTCTCAAATTTGTTTCTCTATATACTAGCATACAGTTTTATATACCACAATCTTAACACTAACGTAAAACCCGAACAGTTCTCCTTGACTCGTACCAGCAATAAAATTTGTCCCAGATTTCAAAATAGTCCGTTTCTGTCTTGTCCTTTAATTCCATTGTAAGCCTATCCATATCAGCACACGATAAGGTTTTATATAGAATCTCTTCCTCTGTTGGAATTTCTTTGTTTCTCCAGTTTTGTGTGTAGGCCAATCTGGCAGCCGTGAAAATATGTAACATTAAATAAAGTGCCCCTTTATCATATTTCTGCGTGGTAATACCTAGTAAGAGGAGTTCTGGTTTTAGCTCTACCTCTGTCATTAGTATTTCTTCTAGCTGTTTTTTAACCTTGTTCCAAAAGTCACGGGCTTTCGGGCACTCCCACCACATATGATAATATGTCCCTCTTGCCAAATTACATTTCCAGCAAATAGGGGAAATGTTTGGGCCCATTTTAGCTAGTCTTGCAGGTGGGAAATGCCATCTATGAAACATTTTGTAAAGGTTTTCTTTGTAGGATGTGGCCATGGTGAGTTTCCTATTTCGTCGGCAACAGGTATTAAAGAGAGTCTGAGTCTTGTGCTCAAACAGCTACCTGGAAATAGGGTAAGTGCCACCAAAGTTAAATACCTAGATTCCAAGGGTCCAAAGAACGAAAGGAAGAGTGTGTGGATGTATGTGTGGGGCACCCTCCTCTGACAATCAGCTGAATCTCACCCCCTCTGTATGCCCTCCAGCCGCACCCCGGCCTGCTGCTAGCTCCCCTGGAGCCATGACTGGCAGGGCCCGGGAAAGCAAGGGGAAGACATCGGAGTGTGAGACCTTCTGAGAAAGGGAGAGCCGAGCGGGCAGTAAAAGTGTCGTAAAATCTTTTACATTGGTAGACCAGGACCTCTTCTGGAAATTCCTTTTACATTGGTAGACCGGACCCCATCTGCCAGTAATTTGTAAGCAAAGCCCCAAGTTAGGAAATTAAGCCCCAGGCTAGGAGCGACTCATACCTCTGAAAGCAAGCAGAGGTCCTCCCAGACATTTGAAGTCCAAAAATTGTGGTTGTGTAGGTAAAGCCGGTAATTGAGCGACCCATATTCTCTAGGGGAGCAGATGAGTCCTCGAAGACCCCTTTTTGGTTTTAAACTGTGGTAGAGAATCCCTGAAGGAGCGACACATACTCTGTTAGGGATTCCAGAGTGCTCCACGGGCCCCTTTTTGGCCCGAAAACTGTGGTTGTAGGTGGCAGTCTCACAAGGAGACTTCAAGTGCGCCAGACCCGACTGAGCCGAAGTGAACCCCTACATTGGAAATAGGGGAATCATGGGATGTTCCAGTTCAAGTGTCGAGATAGGCTCCCCAGTGAAAAGCTTGCTTGAAGCCTGAGATGGGAATCAGCTACCTGTCCAGGCAGGTATGAAAAAGAAACAGTTAAAAAAAACTATGTGAAAAATGGGCTTTGCTTAAAGATGAGTGCGGAAAACAAATTTGGCCAGAAGGCAGCACATTTGAATTCAAAACACTGAAAGCACTTAGATCCAGAATAGAACCAGTGCAGCTACCCTATTGGTACTGCTGGGCTGAACTGTCCAGATTAAAAAGCCAGGCTCAAATCGAGTTCAAACCTCAGCCTCCCTCAGACGACCCAGAACCAAAAATTATGCCCCCCCCTACTGAACAGGCCTGTACCCGGGCGATTGGGGGGCCAGGCTGAACATATTTTAACCCACACCCCCTTCTCCCCATCTGACTTGGTTGTTTGGAAAAAGGACACTCCTACTTTCTGATCAGACCCCCAATCGGTCATAACAACTATAAAATCAATTGTGGAAACCCACAATTCGTCTTGGGCAGAGATGACCCAGCTATTACATGTTTTTTTAATGAAAGACAAGCTAATGAAGCTTTTTGAAAAAACTGAAGAGATAGCCAGGAGACCTATAATAATTACACCTGGGCAAGTAGCCCCTGCTAGAGTCGCCTGGCCCCTTAACTGCCCAGACTGGGGCTATAACAATCAAAACCACTGGGACGAATATATGAGGGCTAAAAATAATTTAATGGAAGCCCTCCAGGATATAGGGAAAAGGCCCCTGAACTGGTCCAAATTCCAAAGAACAACACAGAGGGATAAGGAAACCCCAGATGGTTTCTGGGTTCATCTCTTAGAAGCTGGAGTCACATTCGCTTATTTAGACTTAAGCTGTCAGAAGGACCAGAAAATTCTAGCCGCTGCCTTCGTTAATCAATCAGCAAGTGACATTAGGGGGCACTTTCATAAAATAGTCTCTAACTGGTCGACATTAGACATCTCAGAGTTGCGCAGGATTGCAAACTTTGTATTCAACCAGAGAGAGAGATTAGCAGAAGAAGAAAAAGAAAGGAGAGAAGCAGAAAAAGACAGGGAGAAAGAAAGGAGACGAAGAGCAGAGAGGAGGGAGGACTTACAGGCTTTTGCAATGTTAAATAATGATAGCAGGCAAAGACAGCATAGACCCCCCCCCCCCAGGGAAGGATAAGATGCCGACAATGTGAACTTAATAGAGAAACCTTCTGTAGGCATTGCACCCGCTGTGGCAGAGAGGGACATGTTAGTAGAAGGTGTGAAAGCCACAACAGGGCAAGCCAGAATCGTCATGACCGACCGAGACCCCCCTCCCTAGGGAAGCCACACATCACCGGAATGGAGATAGGGACAGAGCCCGACCCCAATGGGAGCAACAGGAACATGCCATGTCCTGACTAGAAAATGATTATGACGAATTCAAAGCCACATTTCACGGGCTGGCTATTCCCTTAAAGGACGGCCCCAATGGAGAGCACCTTTGGACAGTAACTATAGGAGGGAAGGTATATGAATGTCTCATTGACACCGGAGCCACCTCCTCACTTATCACTAAGGCACCCTTTAAAGATTCAATAGTGCCTGGGGCCAAGGATAACATAGTGGGGGTGGGAGGGAAAATTATCCTGGTCGAGTTCACAGGCAACCTAAAGGTGGAAGTTGGCCCTTTCTCTCTAGAACACCCATTCACCATCTGCCCTCAATCCCCTCTATCCCTTATGGGCAGAGACCTGCTTTGTAAGCTGGGGGCAACCATTAAATGCACCACAAAAGGGCTCCACTTAGACGTCCCACTCAAACACCCACATTTTACCATGATGTGCTCAATTGAAAAAGAAATCCAGCTGCATGAAGATCTTAGAAGTCTACCAGCCTCTCTATGGGGATGGGACCCCACCAAAGTGGGATTGTTAAAGGGAGCTACCCCAGTTACAATTCAAGTAAAGGCAGGATCACCACCATGCATTCCCCAATACAGAATACAGCCAAAAGCAATAGAGCCCATTCGGAAATTAATAAAAGCATACCTGAAACGGGGTATTGTGCAAATGCACCTCCCCCTGTAACACTCCAATCTTTCTGGTTCGGAAACCCAACTTAGACAGCGAAGGAAAGCCCATTTATCATTTTGTACATGATATGAGAGCCATAAATAGTCATGTGGTACCAAGAGCACCTATAGTACCGAACCCAGCCACCATAATCACAGAAATGCCAGCGTCAGCCACCAACTTTACAGTGGTAGATCTCTGCGCAGCCTTCTTTAGTATCCCTGTAGATTCTGCATCACAATACCTATTTGCTTTCACCTGGGACAAACAGCAATACACCTGGACTCGACTGCCTCAAGGCTACACCGAGTCCCCCACCCTATTTTCCCAAATTTTAAAAGCAGACCTCGCTTCCATTTTCCTGCCATACAATTCCACCTTAATACAGTATGTGGATGATTTATTGTTAGCCTCTGAATCAGAGGAAAGCTGCAGGACTGACACCTACCACCTATTGGAGTGCCTGAGTGAGAGAGGACACAAAACCTCACCCTTAAAACTACAGTACTTAAAAAATGAAGTGACCTATTTGGGATACATCATCGCTCCTGGGATTAGGAGGCTAGCACCAGAAAGGGTTAAAACCATCCTGGGAATGAAACACCCACAAACCAAACATCAAGTCCGAGCTTTTCTGGGGGTCTTGGGATTCTGTTGCCCTTGGATTCCCTCTTTTGGGGAAATGGCAAAACCTTTAATCCAATTAACTGCAAAGTATCAGCCAGATCCTATTGAATGGACAAAGAAATTAACAAATACCTTCCAAAGCATAAAGCAAACTCTAGCCTCAGTCCCCGCCCTGGGTCTCCCTGATTACAGAAAGGCTTTTTTCCTTTTTGTCCACGAATGTAAGGGTGTGGGTTCAGGGGTGCTGGCACAGAGATTTGGTCCAACACTCAGACCAGTAGCCTATTACGCTGTCCAATTAGACCCAGTAGCAAGAGGAACAATTCCCTGCTTAAGAGCAGTAGCTGCAACAGTGGAACTGGTTAAACGATCAAAAGATTTGGTCCTAGGTCATTCCCTCATTTTGCGAGTTCCCCACAACATGTTTGCTATACTGCTAAAATCACAAACACAAGCATTCACACAACAGCACCTAGCCCAATATGAAGCAGAGTTATTTACATCGGAACACATCTCTTTTGAGTGCTGCAACACCCTAAACCCAGCCACCCTTCTGCCTGCTGAACTGTCAATTGAACCCTTGCATGACTGCTTACATCTGGTACAAGATGCTGAATTACCCCGCCCAGATTTAGCTGACACCCCCCTGCAAAATCCAGAATTAGAACTATTCACCTGTTGTGATTCCGTGCCAGCCTGTGTTCCCAACAGCTGAGTCTGAGGAATCTGAGGAGGATGTGGAGGAGGCCGTTGAGGGGCCATCAGGGTCAGAGGGAGGCTCTGATGAATTACAAGACTCACGGCTTGATGAAGAGCCTGGCCCCTCCAGTCGTGTTTCTGATGAAGCTCAGCTGTGTGAGGAGCAGGAGTCAG
>NW_015387918.1:167913-169091 GCF_001527695.2 Protobothrops mucrosquamatus | reverse complement strand
TGAAAGCAGATGATTTCCCCACTGACCGGGATAAAGTGGGGTTTATCATAAGTATGCTCTCTGGTCCTGCAGCTCGTTGGGGCACACCCTTGCTAGCCCAACCTAGTCCATTGATGGACAACTTTGTGGGGTTTTGTGAGCACATGCGGTTAATGTATGAAGACCCCATCAAGACCCAGACGGCTACCCGGCGTTTGAAAGCTCTGAGGCAAGGCCGACGCCCCCTGCAGGGCTATATCAGTGAATTTCGGCTGCTTAGCCAGGATTCAGCCTGGAATGAGGCTGCGCTTGTGGACGCTTTCCAGGATGGGTTGTCGGAGGAGATGCTGGATGAGCTGGCCCATGTTGATATTCCCCCGGACCTTACTGGGCTCATTCATCTCTGTCTGCGGATCGACGCCCAGCTGCAGCAGCGAAGGAGTCGCCGTGCCATCCCAGAGACCCGTACGGCCCCCGTTGTGGGTGCGACCCCGGTCCAGAGGGAGGAGCCAATGGAGTTAGGTGCTGCCAGACTTCGTCTATCGGTGGCAGAGATGAACAGGCGACGTTCGGGGGGGTTGTGTTTTTACTGTGGGGACCCTGGACATTTGGCCGCTTTCTGCCCCAAGAAGCGACGAGGGGTGTCTGTGCCGGAGCTTGTCCCGAGACTGCCATCTGCTCCCCTGTCGGGAAATGGCCCACGCCCGACCTGAAAGGCCTTTTGGGTCGGGCGTCCCGCACCTCCGAGCCACACCCTTCTGATGCTGACCATGGACCCCCAAAACATTTGATCTTGGAGGCGCGCCTGATTCTTCCTAAGCTGCCCAAGGGGATTCCTGTCCATACGTTGATTGACTCTGGGGCCACTACGAACTTTATAGACGCAGCATTCGTGGCTCAATGGGCAATTCCCCAATGCCCCGTGGATCCACCGATGTTAGTGGAAACCATTGATGGTCGAGTACTTCGGTCCTGGCCCATTAAGGCTGCCACACAACCCCTATGTATGGCCATCAGTACCCATGAGGAGGCCATCCAGTTTTATATCACCTCAGACCTGCATTTCCCTGTGGTCTTGGGAATGGCGTGGCTTCGAGCGCATGACCCACAGATTTATTGGTCACAGAACTTGGTCACCTTTCCAAGCTTGCAGTGCGTGGACCACACCCGCCACATCTGTGCCGGTCAGGTAGAGGGGC
>NW_015387918.1:158331-164739 GCF_001527695.2 Protobothrops mucrosquamatus | reverse complement strand
CTTCTTGGAATCCTGGTCTGTTCGTCTTGTTTGCAACGTGTTCCTGTGGACTATTTCCTTCCTTTGAACTTGAGGTTTGCTGTTTGTGTTTTGGACTTATTGACAGGATTGTCACCCAAATAAAAGGGATTTTGTTTTGTTTTAAAGTTTCCAGCCTATTGTATCAGCAGGGGTTTGGTCCTTGTGCCTCTAACAAGGATGGCAATAGGCTGGGATAGAACATCACCGATGGTTCCTCTTACTTAGAAGAAGGAAAGCAAATAACGGGAGCAGCAGTCGTTTCCTTACATGAAATGGTTTGGGCTTCCATGCTGCCGCCGCGCTACAGCACACAAGCGGCTGAGCTAATCGCATTGAGAAAAGCATGCGAAATGGCAGAGAACCGGTCTACCAACATATATACTGCCTCCAGATACACCTTTGGAGTCTGTCATGAGACCGGTTCTCTGTGGAAGCAAAGAGGTTTTTTAACATCAAATGGCCAACCACTTGCCCACGCTGACCTTATATCTGATCTACTCAAAGCCATCCAGCTACCTTCCTCCCTTGCAGTGATTCACTGTAGAGCCCACCAAAAAGATGACTCCAGCATCACCAGGGGTAACCAATTTGCTGATGCTTCAGCCAAATGGGCTGCTACCCAACCTGTACCAGTGTCCACCACTTTCCCAGCAACACACTTAGAAAACAAAATACAATACCTGGACTTACTACTGTAGAGCCATAGGAAACAAAATTTTGGGAAGAAAAATGTGAAGCAACCTATCATGATGGTTTTTGGTGGGTCACTGATGGGAGACCCATAGCCCCTAGACATCTGCTACACCTAATATGCCAACAATTACACTCCAAGGGGCACTATGGGACACAGGCTATGGTGGATGCCATAAGAAGGGTGTGGTATGCTCCAGGAGTGTACAGTGAGACCACCCGCATTGCCAGAGGATGTCAAACATGCCAAGCAAACAATTCATCCTCCAAAAAGGCAATCCACCAAGGGGGAAGACGGTGGGCTCAACGCCCCTTTGAAAAACTTCAGTTACACTACATACAGCTCCCAAAGGGTAGCGGCTACCAATATATTTTGGTGTGCAGGGACCAATTAACACACTGGGTAGAAGCATACCCCTGCCACCACACTATAGCCCTGGAGATAGCCAGACACCTCCTGAAAGACTTGGTGCCCATGTTTGGGGTCCCAACTGTCTTAGATATGGACAGAGGGACACATTTTGTGTCACAAGCCATTACATACATTCTCCTGGCTCTTGGAATCAGACAGGAGCTACACACCCCAGCACACCCTCGTTCGTCGGGGGGCGTAGAATGCCAGAATAGAGAATTAAAGACCCTCCTGGGCAAGCTGTGCCAGGAGAAACACCTACCCTGGCCCCAAGTATTACCTGTAGCCCTGTTCCATCTTAGAACCCGGCCAAGACGGGATTTGGGCATCTCACCTTTCAAACTACTGTTCGGCCGCCCACCTGACACACTAAAAGGTCTAGACCCACACTCCCTCTGCCTTGAGAGAGGGGAGGTGGTCTTATCTTCTTATCTTATAACCCTACAGCAACAACTCCCGGAGTTGTGGAAACAGAGTGCCCTACAGCAGACCCTGCCTTTGGAAGAAAACCTGCACCCCTTCGAACCAGGAGACTGGATTTGGATAAAGGCCTATGTCAGAAAATCACCATTACAACCTAAGTGGACCGGTGCTTACCAAGTCCTGCTGACAACCCATACAGTAGTAAAGGTTGCAGAAAGGAACTCCTGGATTCATTGGACACATATGAAGCCTGCAGTGGTAGACCACAGTCCTAATATTGAAGCCACACCAAAGGTACCACCTATAACACTCAGAAGAGACCCAGAAACTGAAGAGTGGACTTTGAAGCACCTCTTTGAAGCTGAACCAAATGGGGGAGGGTAAGGGCAAGACATCTGACCTCAAAATTGTAAATCTATGTATAAAAATGTATTGTATATTTGCATGTATTGTATTCACCACCGGATTTATGGAACCAAAATTATTCCCCGAAAAGGGAAACATATGGGAATATTTAGCAAAGGAAGTACTAAATACTACAGATTTCTGCCTAACAGGAGGGAGGTCAGTAAAGGATATTCTGACCACCTGTTTAATGGGGGTAGCACTAAGACCAGAAGCTATTACTAACAACACGAAACTCAGGGAATTCCCACTTAATGCCACATACACCAACATTTTTGACTGGGCAGATAGTATAGACACAAAAGACAAGAGCATGTACACCCTTCAGGTAACAGCTGTCACACACTCAGCAACATGTTTTACACTGATAGGACACCACACATCGAGATTTACAGAAATCCATAACCTCAACAATACAGAATTAATTTACAACCACACTGAACCTGTCATTTTCTCTTACAGCTATATGAAACTTCCAACAGGATGGTTCTTACTTTGTAGAAAAATAGCTTACTCTTATTTACCAGCTAACTCCACAGGAGGACCATGCACACTTGGGCGATTAACTATGTTGATGCCCTCTTTGCATAGGCGACAAAAGAGAAGCTTCCACACTTTAGCACCCAACTGTGATTCAAAGGTCTCCCTCCTTATTAAAGCAGAATATGTTGCATTGGCTATTTCGCTAGTGGGAGTGCCAGGACTGGCAGTATGTAACTCCAGGAACCTCAACAGTCTGGCATGTACCCTAGCAAAAAGTTTAAACACCACCTCCCATGCCCTAGATGCCTTAAACAAGGAATTAAGGCAAGTCAGAGAAGCAACCCTCGAGAATAGAGCAGCTATTGACTACTTATTGTTAAGGCACAATCATGGCTGTGAAAAATTCTGTGGGCTTTGCTGTTTCAACCTATCCGACCAATCTGGACTAACTGAACAAGATATCAAACATTTAAAAGAACTAGCACAGGACATTGGACAAAACCAATCATCCTGGGACCTCTCCTGGCTCTTCTCGTGGTTACCAGACTTTCATTGGTTGAAAATTCTCATCGCTAGCATAATCACAGTCATAGTAGGTGGAGTCCTCCTTTGCTGCACATTTAATGACCCCTGCATTCTCCCCTACATTTGTTTAATGTATGCATTGGGGTGATCCAGGATGAGGGCTCTAACGAGTTTGAATTAACATCCTCCTACCTTATGACTGAAATGGGCAGGCTCCATTACTGTTGTAAGTCGAGGATTACCTGTATTAGAATTCAATATAATGCAGACACAAGAAATAGAACATAATCAAACCAGTGTTTTAGACTTTAAAAGAACTGATTTCAAAAACTAATAGAGAGCTTGGGAAGGATTCCATGGATGAAAATCTTAAAGGGGAAAACAACTCAAGAAGCTTGGGAAATTCTTTAAAATATTATTATGAAAGCCCAGTCTAGCAAAATACCCCTGAAAAAGAAAAATAAGAAATCCAAGAAGAAACCAGCATGGTTGCACAAAGAACTCTGATAAACTGAAAGATAAAAAGAATAAGTATAAAAAATGGTACTCATAGCTAAGGCAAAATACCAGCAAATAGCCCAAATCTGCAAAAATGAAGTCAGGAAAGCTAAGGCTCAGAATGAAGTAAGTCTTCCAACAAATATAAAAAATAATAATAATAAAAGTTTCTTTCAACACATAAAAAACAAGAAAAAGGTCAAGGAAACAATTGGTTCACTAATGGGAGAAGATGGCAAGGAAGTAACAGATAATAGAAAGAAAGCAGAACTGCTTAATTCATTTTTTGCATCTGTCTTCAAGCAAAAAGAAAATATAACCCAACTTACCAAAAACAGAGCCATAAAATGTAGACTAGAAATGCAAATTGATCTCGGAACCATTATACTGTATCTTTTGAAATCTTGGAGCACCAAGGAACTACCTGAAGACTGGAAAAAAGCTGATGTGGTTCCTATCTTCCAAAAAAACCCAAACAAAAAAAAACACACCACAGACCCAGGAATCTACAGACCAATTAGCCTGACATCAATACTTGGGAAGATCCTAGAAAAGATAATCAAGCAACAAATCTGCAAACACCTAGAAGCAAGCAAGGTTATAACCATAAGCGAACACGGGTTTGTCAAAAACAGATCATGCCAAACAAATCTTATTTCATTCTTTGACAAGAGTGACTAAACTAGTGGACCAGCAAAATGCAGTGGACATAGTATACCTAGATTTCAGTAAGCCATTTGACAAAGACCAAAAGCTACTTCTTAGTAAGCTAGAAAAATGTGGGATAGACAGCACCACCACCAGATGGATTTGTAACTAGCTAGCAAACTCACCGTGTAGTCCTTAATGGTACTAAAGCCACATGGAGGGAAGTAAGCAGTGGGGTACTCCAAGGTTCCATTTTAGGCCCATTACTCTTCAATATCTTCATAAATGATCTAGAGGGAATAGAAGGGAAACTCATCAAATTTGCAAACAACACTAAGCTGGCAGGAATAACCAATACCTCAGAGGACAGGCAGATGGATCTCGACACTGGGCCCTATCTAACAAAACAAAATTCAATGTAGAGAAAAGTAAGGTTTTACACTTAGGAAAGAAAAAACAATTGTACAGGTACAGATTAGGTGAATCATGGCTCAATAGCAGTAACTGAGAGAGGGATCTTCGAATCCTAGTGGACAATCACTTAAATATGTGCCAGCAGTGTGTGGCAGCATCCATAAAAACCAATGCAATCCTAGTGTCAACGCTGCTAACATTGGATGTTCTTGCTTTGACAACATATGAAGATGCAGCCTTTTTCTTATGCTTTACTCTTAGAATTAGATGATGCTGGGGGAGGAGGCGGAATGTGGTGGGAGTTAGTTAGACATAACAATATTGTACTAGTGTGTGAAATAAGAGATGATAAGAATTGGCGGGTAGCAGAACAGGAGGGAAAGCCTGCATTTCAAACTAATTGGACAATGTGATTTATGACTGTTAATTGAAGGAGGGAATTGTGCTTTGATACTATGTGCTCAGGAAAGGGGAATCCAGTTTTTGGCTTCAACTATGTTAGTGCCGAAGCTATGCTACTCCCATAAAGATTCTTTAAGGTAAACAATGCCTCAAAGTTCTTTGAAGAGTTTCATCTGTCGGAACCATGACATTAAGCCAAAAACTCCAAACTTTCCAAATTATTTAGGGGTCCTGAGCCCCAGTCGCTATCCCTAGACTTGGGAGGAAAGCTGGCAAAGATTCAGGGAAGATTTCATCATGAAGGAAGACAAATTGCCTGAAGCCAGTTTCCCGGCAGCAGCTGCTACCCCAGAGGGGGAAGCAACAGCAAGCAAGCCGGTGGAGAAAGAGCTTTTGCAGGCCTCCCAGCTGGGAGCAAAACACAAGCAGCTAGGAGAGCTGATCTGGTCGTCAGATTGGGACAAGCCCAATGGAGACTCCAGACGCCTCGAGACGGCCTTGCCACCCTCAAGGGCTTCAAAGGCAGATGAGGTGGAGCTACCACGAAGGGATTCCCACATATTGCATTCCCCAGACTGGTGGAGAGCAGCCAGAGCGTCTGCCACTGAGCCTCGGATGAGTGGAAATATCTGCCTGCAGCTCGTAGTCAGTCAGTGGAAAATTTGGCAGAAAAATTTGAAGGCCTAGAAGTGAGAAGCAGGGAACAACTCCTGCCGAGAGAGGCCCCCAGCCCTTCCTTCGCAGATCAGACAACCTTCCAGACCCTGAAGTCCCCTGCCAGGGCCTCCAGCTCCCTGCAGCAATGGGGAGTTTGGCAGCCCCTGCAGGTGGAAGGTCAACAACCTCTGAGCTTGCAGCAGCTAATAGAGCAGGGCTTTTCAACCAGTGGTACGCGTACCACTTGTGGTACATTAACAAGTGGCAGGTGGTACGCAGCCCTGCCTAGCCAAGTGTAGTGTGGGAGGAAAAGAGCCAGTGCAGGCAAGGACTTACTGTGAGAGAGTCCTCTGGAGCTGCAGAGTGGCTGGGGTGAGGCAAAGGCCCCAGGCTCACTTCTGGCTCACCCTCCCCCATGAGAGAGGAGGAGGGGGGCGGAGACAGGAGAGGCTATAAAAGGAGGCAGTTTGGGCAGGAGAGGGAGAGAGAGAAAAAAGAAGCAACCTTGGGAGGAGGTGGAGTCAGCTCTAGCTGCACGGAAGGGGAAGGGGAAGGGGAAGGAGGAGGGTGGGGGGGAGAGGAGATCAAGCAGGCTGGCCATGAACCTGATAGAAGTAAAAGAAAGGTCTTAAAAATTTAATATTGAAAGAGAAATTTAAAATTGAATTTGCTGCAGTGGAAATTTACTGAGTAGAGAAGCTATGGTGGGAAAGAGGAAAGGTTAACATAAAGAAAGGATGTAAAGGAAATATGTAGGCAAAAATAGCTGGGTCTTAAGAGTGGGAAAAGGAAGAAGAAAACATCTGTAATAGAAGATAACTAGCAAAACA
>NW_015387918.1:151582-158231 GCF_001527695.2 Protobothrops mucrosquamatus | reverse complement strand
GGGGGGCCAGAACTCAGGCAACTGAGCATGCACAATTAATTGATTAATATTAACTGACACACCTTGCATAAATTATCTCCTAATTTTAATGTACATGTGATGTATGATTTAGTATGTAGCAGGAAATATGTAGGAGGCGGTCGGAAAGAGTGTAACCTCATAGTACCTCAGCCAATGGGGAAAGAGGAGGGATGTGGTGGCCGGGACAAGGGATGTATAAAGAAGGAAATATTTTGGGTTAAAACTTTGGAGAGAACCAAGCTTTGATAGCTTCTCTCCCCGCTTATTGCAATAAATGAAACAAAAGGCCTTCACTGTGTCTTGGCTGGTTATTGGTCAGGCAAGCTTGCCTCTGGTCATGAAGGAAAGTAGCCAGGAGCACATAACAGCCTTGGGGGCTCATCCGGGATTTGCATCCGTTCCATCTTTGGCAGCCAGGGATATTTGAAAGGGGAGTGCGCACCTGGGTAAGTTTTTCCCAGCCCTAAAGGTCGGATTGCCCTTGTTCAAACAAGGAGGAATCGGAAATCCCGAGACAAAAAGCCAGGACCCAGTGAAAACCTAAGTGTCATGTGTCTGAGTAACGAAACACTTAAAAGGACTTTCAGGCATGTTTTCTCCTAAAAGCATTTATTAATGTTACAGCCACATCAGCACAGCATGGGGGAATGCTTAGGACTGGTTTCTTTTCCCCTTCTGCCTGGTTTAACTATAAAAATGCCAGACAGCTCTGCATATTGTCAAAGACCTGTCAACGCTGCAAATACTGTATATTCTTGCTTTGACACTAAGGGAAAGTCGGCCAACTTAAGGAAGGACTTCAACTCAGCCTGACAGGTAAGATTTCCAGAGGGGTATCTATATATATCAGAGGGGTATTAATGGGCAATAAGAGTTTGAAGAGGAGGGACACCTCCCCAGCCAGTGTGCTGGCCAATAAGGAAAAAGAGGAAAGGTATTTACATTCTGGAATGAACCCCCTTAGGGAGATGGGAATCCCTTAGGGAGAATGTTGAAGTATTTTAAGTCAATGCTTTAAACAAGGCATTTGAACAGAGTAAGGACGATACATTATAGTATATATCTGGCCTAAGTACATGTTTGGCCAGCCAATAAATTAAATTGGGCTTCTCAGCTTGGCTTAGAGCGGTGGGGAATGGATAGGCAGTGGTTAAGGTCCCCCATTACATTTCTATCAGAAACGCTCCTTGCATTTCCCCACTGCCTGGAGAACAAGCTACAAGTTGCCCCGAAAGAGTAAAAGTAGAAATTTATTATTTATTTCTGGTCATGAAGAAGAAATTTAAAGGGACACAAACCTCCAAAGGTCTGGAAATGATGTTTAAGGGTCTCTGTGTTTGTGTGCTTGTATTGACTCATTTCTAAAGACCTGGGGGAGGGGAGGGAGAGACCCTCTTACAGTAATATACAAAACAACAAGGCCTTATTCCAAAAGGAAATTTGGGAAATGGAGCTCATTGGCTTTGAAAAAGCTCCTTGAAAATAAGAATGATTGTTTTGCCTGGGGTAAAGCACTTGGAATTTTTTTGTGTCTGGTGTAAATGCAAGAAAGGGTGAAGAAGGCTAGTTTCTTAGTAATTAGAAGGACAATAGAAGGTGTTAAAAGAATGGAAATAATCAGATGGAAGAGAGGGAGAGAGAGAGAAAGAAAGGAGCTGTGTGAAGTTTTATGCCTGGCCAGGATGAAAGGCGAGAACTCTGATCTGCTATTTTGTGTGAAAGAGTTAAGTAAATCCTTAAAGGTTATGCTTGGGCGGAAGACTTTTTCTTTTACACATGGGGCGGGTGGGCGCAGGTCCGGGGGTCGCCAGCTGACGGGCGCAGGAGGTAGGTGCCGCGGCGGCCTCCCAGCCACCTGCTTCTTCAGCTGGAGCAGTTGCCAGGGCTTGCATGGTCGCTGGCGGCGGGGAGCGCGTTAGCGGCCCTTGGAGCCGGCTGGCGTGGAGTGCGATGGGGAAGCGGCGGCTCGGCGGGCAGGGTCCTGCCTGCCCGCGAATGTCAGGCCCACCCACCCCATCTGTAAAAGAAAAAGTCTTCCACCCAAGCATAACGCCAGCAGTTCTGTGCCACGGAGACTTGAGACACGGAGGTGCGGGACGTGGAGCGGCGCGGTGCCGTGGGAGGCGCCAGGACAGGGGGGAGGGGTTACCTGCATCCTGCCAGCCGAACTCTGGAAGCCTGCCTGAATGAAGAATTTTAGGGGGTGTTGAAAGCGAGACAGACTTAGGGCTGTATTAAGACCATAGATGGCTGCGTAAGGAGAGTGGAAGGGAGGCGAATTTGGGGTGGAGCAGAAAACACGGGGGGAAGGCATTAGGAAATAAGCACCAAGGTACATGGTGCCTTGCAAGGGATTGCCGAGTGTTCCGCAATTGTTTTTCCTCTCTCTTCTGTGCGAGAAAAACTTTTGCAGCATAAATCTGAAACCAGGTGTTCCTGTGAGGTGGCGCAGGAAGTTCTTGGGAGAGGCGAGGACAAGCTTGGCGTTTCCTCTCTCCCAACCCCCTTCCTCTTCTTCACCCCATTCCCCGGCCTTCCTGCAACCTGAGCTCGCGGCTCCGTGGCTTTTCTTTGCCTAGCCTAGCCAAGCTTTCTTCCTCCCACCCCGTTCCCGGGAGCGCCGAGGAGGTATGGCAGAAACACATGAATTGGGATTGTGGCGCCCTTGGGAAGCTGATCATGCTTTGAACCTTAGGAGAGGAGGAGGAGTCCCTTCCTCCTTCCCTCCCTCTCTCCCTGTCAAGCCCCGGCGGGCTCGACATGAACGGGCTGGGGGAGGGGTCAAGGATGATGTGCGGGGTGGCAAAGGAGACTGGCGGCCGGCGCCGGCGCCAGACCTCCCAGCTGACAAGCGCAAGTTTGGGGGGTTGCCAGCTGACGGGCGTAAGAGTTCGGCACTGTGGCGGCCTCCCCTTTGCTGATCTGAGTGCACGAGAAATCAAACCAGTTGCTGCACAATGAGTCCCTGGGGAGGGGGGGCTTGCTCTGCACCTGCGCTCTTCAAGCGCCTCCTGCAGGGCACATTCGGTAAAGTTAGTGCAGGCTGCAGCCAAGCAGCATATTTTCCACAAACAAGTGAGGTGGAAAGGAGCAGAGGGGGGGAGGAAGGCGACGCCGTGGGGGGGGAAGGCGACACCGCGTACCACCCGCCAGGTGGTCGCGTACCACAAGTGGTACGCGTACCACCAGTTGACAAGCCCTGTTCTAGTCAAAGGAACTATCCTATGATGTTTTATTTAACATCTGATAAATATGTGTCTTTGGGACTCCTTGCTACTGCAAAAAAGATGATTAATTGCTGCATACTGTGTGTGTCCAATTTGTTTTCCTTTTCCTTGGAGCCAAGGAGGGGAAGGGAAATCTTTATAAAAAACCAATTTGGTTTCAGGGTTATAGCCACAGGCTATGAGTTCAAATCCTGCTTTGGCCATGAGGGATGGCTGTGTGTTTTGGGGCTGGTTTATTTTTGTTCAGCCCTAGGAGGGAGGTTTTGGCAAGCCACTGAGGGAAGTCAAAGCCCCAGAGAAGGAAATATTAAAAAGGCAGAAAAATATATTTCCTCAAAAGGATTTTTAAAAGCAGAAACCAACCCTGCCCCCAAGTCTCTCTGTCTCCAGCAGGAGCCAGCCCTACACAAATGCAAATGTAAAACCATCAGAAAATTGGAGCCAGAAAACTCAAGAAGACAAAGACCTAAAATCTCCATACCGCACCCAAACTCTAAGAGTCATTAGCCCAGCCCCAGGGAAGCAGGATATGACTTTTGGGACATAATAGGATTAAACCACAGATACCAAGGCCTAGAAAAACACACTCAGACTCAGTTCAAAGTTCATGCCACAGGAACAGGAAACTATTCCAAACAAAAGGCTTTCAGAGGGTATAAAAACCTACTCCACATGTGCTCAGCCCTTGATTTCTCTCCTCCTTCCTGCCAGGACCATCTTTTAGTCTGGCTCTTCAATAAACTGTAACCATCTTCCCAAAGCAGTCGCCATGTTGCTTATTTATTCCCGGCTTGGATGAACCAGGATGAAGACTTTACTTCCAACAATTTGGCACCCCAGAGATGGGACTCCAAGCTAACCTCTCCAATGGACTGAGACTGGTAAGCCCCATCTTGCCGGCAGCAGACCCCTTGTGTCTGTAGATGGGTTTCCCAGGCCTTGCCCATGTGGAGCCAGGGTAGTAAAGGGAGTTTTTGGGTTTGAGCTCAAGGGCTGCTTTGGAAAGAAGGTGAAGGTGAGTACCTCTAAATTTTAACTTTAAAGCCCAGGGGAACAAAGGAAATGTGTGTATGTCTGTCTGTGTGTGTGAGAAGACCCTTTTTTCCCAATCACAGTTGGATTTTGCTCCTTCTGGTCTTTCCTAGCCGCAGAAAGGATCTGTTTAATTGGCCGAACCTGGAAAGCATGGGGGTTTGGCCAGAGTGTAGGACCTTTTGTTAGGGAAAAGGGAGAGGCTGTGTGAAAATGGAATGGAATGAGTGAATGAGATAATTGGATTTGGGCAACTAGCTGCTAAGGCCCTGTAAGCAAAGCCCACCTATAGGAAGTGCCTGTACTCAAGTGCAAAAAAAAAAAAGCACAGGTCTTCCCAGACTTCTCCTAAGTCTGAAAACTGATAGGCGGTGTGTAAATGGAGGCCGGGTACCTGTGCGGCAGGTCCTCCTCTGACAATTTATTTTTGAGGTCCGCAAAGTGACGGCAGGGAGTTCCCTAAACTGGAAGTGCCCGTTGTCAACGCTGCTAATATTGAATATTCTTGCTTTGACAAAATATGCAGAACTGTCTGGTATTTTTAGAGTTAATTCAGAGGAGAATGAGGGAGGAGGGAAAAGCCCGCGAAAGAGAACGGAAGAGAACCTTTGCCCTTCAAACTAATTGGAGAATGTAAATCATGACAGCAAAATAAGGGAGGGGAAATGCTAGCAAAAATAACTGCTCGGTGGGTGGAATTTCAGATCTTAGCATCCCTTCGGTCATGCCGTGCTGACATTTTGTAACATAAATAAAAGACTTTTTAGGAAAACAATGCCTGGAAGTTCTTTGAAGTGTTTCATTAGTTGGAACCCTGACATCATGCTAAGATCTCAATCGTTTTCAAACGACCTGGGGTCCTGAACTCCATCCACTGCCTCTAGGCTTGAGAGGAGCTGGTAAAGATTCAGGGGAAGAAAATCTATCATGAGAAAAGGGAGTTTACTTGAAGACCCAGCAGCTGCTGATAACCCAGAAGGGGAAGCAACAGACAGCATGCTGTGGGAAGATGAATTTTGGCAGACAAATATAGATCAGTGGAGAGCTACCAGGTCACCTGCAACTGAAGATTCGGGTGAGTCACTGGAAAGATTTCAAAACCAAGAAGTGAGAAGCGGAGAGCAGCTCCTGTTGAGAGAGGCCCCCATCCCCTCCCTTGCAGATCAAACAGCCTTCCAAACCCTGGGGTCCCCTGCCAGGGCCTCCAGCCCCACAGAGAGAGAGAACCCCAGCCTGGGGCCCCTACAGCAATGGGGAATTTGGCAGCCCCCACAGACGAGTGGTCAGCCACCTCTGAGCTTACATCAACTGATAGAGGCCTTGAAACAGCTTGGGGTGGTGCAGAAGCCAAGAGAGCAACAGCTGGTGGGCCCGCAGATGAGGGAGGTTCAGCAACAACCCCCACTCATCCAGCAACCATTGAGAGGCCTGCAGCAGCAGAGGGCACCACCAGCCCCTGCAGTCCAACAGCAGAGAAGACAGCAGCAGCCCCTGAACGTGCAACCCCTGGGCATGCACCAACAGCCACGGTGGGGCCAACGCAGCTGGGGGTGCCACACTGACAGTGGAGGGCTCAGCAGCCATTGGGCCAACAGCAACTGGGAGGGCCACAAGCACAGAGGGGAGCCCAGCAGCCATTGCACCAACAGCCCCAGTGGGGGCTGCAACAGCCTGTAATTGCACCACCCTTCAGAGCAATTTTCGATGGGGAACCAGAGAACCTGGGTTTTTTCCTCAACCAAGTGTGTTCTCATTTGAATTGCTGGGCCTATCTCTACCCAGACCCGGGGGCCATGGTGGACGTGATTGCATCCAGTCTAGAGGGAGAAGCGTCCGAATTACTGAATAGTCTATACAATGAGCAAGCCCCCGAATTGGATGACCCCCACCTTTTCCTCCTAGGGCTGAGAGAAAGATTTGAGGACCCATCTATTGCTCTTAAAGCAGGAGAACAAATCCACAAAATAAAACAAGCCAGCAGGCCTGCCCTGGAGTACGTATGACAAAGTCGCTCGGATCCGAGAAGGTATGACAAAGTCGCTTGGATCCGAGAAGGTCTTGTCTCTGACTGGGTGGCCCCGGGGGAGGAGACGGGAGCAGGTCTTGAGACTGTTATATGGGAGGAGTTTGACTCTGTGGCCCCCGAGGACGTGGACAGGATCCTGGGGAAGCTGAATGCAACCACATGTTTATTGGATCCGTGCCCCTCCTGGCTGGTACTGGCTGCCCGGGAGGGTACACGAGCCTGGCTCCAGGGAATTATAAACGCTTCTTTACGGGAGGGTGTCTTCCCCGTAGCCTTGAAGGAGGCGGTGGTGAGGCCCCTCCTTAAGAAGCCTTCCCTGGACCCAGATGTATTAGCTAACTAT
>NW_015387918.1:147104-150657 GCF_001527695.2 Protobothrops mucrosquamatus | reverse complement strand
AAGACATGGCTATTCCAGCTAGCGGGACTGGCCTAAGGGATATTTTAATTTGATTTTAATTTGATTTTAATTTGGTTTTTAACATAATTTTAAAAAGAAACGGCAAAAAAATCAATATTTCATTTTAATTGTATTTTAAACTTAGTATTTTGTATGGTTTGTCTGTTTTTTAACTTGCTGTAAGCTGCCCTGAGTCCGCTAGGAGAAGGGCGGGGTATAAATTTAATAAAACCTAAAACCTAAAACCTAAACGTGCGAGAGTTTCGCAAGATAGCAGGTCGAATAGAGGGGTGGCCAGAGCAGTCCCTAATCCATCACTTCATTGAGGGATTAGACGATCACCTCTCTCAGGCCTGCATCTATCGAGCAGTACCTGATCAGCTGCGAGAATGGTACCAGGCAGCGGTGAAGCTAGACGTTCAGTTCGCCCGCTATAAGAAGCCTCCCCCACCTGAATCCGAGCAGCAGCCAGAGCAACCCGAACAACAATCACCCCCACGAAACCCTCCGACTACTGCGATGGCTGAGAGACCCAGGCCACCTGCAGGCCCGTCAATTAAGTGTTTCCGATGTGGACAGAAGGGACATCGAGCAGCAACCTGTCCAGTCCCCTACCCCTGACTACAGAGCAGACCGAAACTAGCAGCAAGAAGGAAACCTGACCAGCGGCTGACGAGAGAAAAATCCAACTGGGTCACGCAAGAACCTGTTGCCCAGATTACACCCCCCACACAGGACGCCGGGACTCTGGGTGGACCCGCCCCTGCTCTACCCTCCTTTGACAGTGACGATGAAGGAGAGAATGACCCGATGGTGAGTCGACAAATCCCGCCTTTTTCACTGGCCGCCAAACTTATAATCCCTAAGTCTGGGGCACAAATGGACTTAAACGTGCTAATTGATTCTGGATGCACCCGCTGCATTATTAGTCTGCCATTTGCCATGAAAATGGGCATACGGGCAAAACAGCTTTCCAAACCTGTGAGGTTTGAGCAAGCCGATGGCTCCCTGATGGGAGGGACTCTTGTCACGCAATTAACTGAGCCCTTACGCCTAGAAATAGGTGCGCACTGGGAGTTTATTCGCTTCTTAGTGGCTCCAAAAATGACTGAAACTGTGATCCTAGGGCTAGCCTGGTTGGACAAATGGAAGCCGTTTATCTGGTGGGAGAAAGGAATGAGAACTGTGAGACTACCTATAGGGCCTAAACCTCCCACTGATTCAACCGATGTTGCGGGACACCTTAGGCCACCCAATGAGCGAGCGCACATGGCTGCCTCACCACCGCCAGGCGAACCACTCATCCCCAATGAATACCGGGACCTGGCGGAGGCATTTAGTGAAAAAGAATGCGATGCCCTGCCCCCTCACAGACCCAATGACTGCTCTATCGAACTAGTGCCAGGAGCCAAACTCCCACGCCCAAGAATGTATGCTATGTCCCCCCTCGAAATGGAGGAGATGCAGTGATACGTGAACAAAAACCTAGCGAGAGGGTTCATCAAACGGGCCAAATCTACCGTGGGAGCCCCTGTGTTGTTCAAAGAGAAAAAAGATGGGTCTCTTCGTCTCTGCGTAAACTATAAGGGTCTCAACGCTGTGAGTGTGGAAAATAAATAAATTTGCCCTTCAAACTAATTGGAGAACGTAAATCATGACAGCAAAATAAGGGAGGGGAAATGCTAGCAAAAATAACTGCTCGGTGGGTGGAATTTCAGATCTTAGCATCCCTTCGGTCATGCCGTGCCGACATTTTGTAACATAAATAAAAGACTTTTTAGGAAAACAATGCCTGGAAGTTCTTTGAAGTGTTTCATTAGTCGGAACCCTGACACCCGTACTCCGTAGGGACCGGAGTCTTCCTAGGGCAATTTTTGGAGCCCTAAAAACTGATAGGCGGGGCGGCAGGGTTGTTGTCGCTAAAAGCGGCTGGGAAGTGCTGATGGGAAAAAACCCGACTGAGCCAGATTGAACCCCACATCGGAAGAGGAACATGGGTAGCTGCAGTTCGAGGGTTGGAATTAGGACACTTATTGGAGATTTGCTCAAGGTGTGGGACGAGAGGCGAGTGCCTGTCCTGGATGGTATGAAAAAAAAAAAAAAGCGAGCAAGACAAATTTGTGGAAAATGGGCTTTGCTGGGAAACCAATTTGGCTAAATAAAGGTACTTAAAAGGGAAAATAAGAAATAGTGATTCTCTTTCTCTCTCTCTCTCTCTCTATGCAACCACGTGGTATGTTTAAAATGTGTGCCTTCCCTAACTTGAGTTATCTGAGATTTATGGTGGGAATGACTAGGATGTGTAAAACTAAGACTTCTGTTTCCTTTTCTGTTCTCTTGTCTTTGTGTATATATGTGTGTCAAAGTCTTTGTGTGTGAGGTAAATGTGACTGTTAACTGTCTCTAATCCAAAGAGAAAAGAATTTTAAAATTATGCTAGAAATTCTGCTTAAATTAAGCGACCAAAAGGAAATACCCTCACTCTGTTTGTCTGGCCAACAAACAGAGTGAAGAGAAATGTGTTTGTTTGTTTGTTTGTTTTTTTCTTTTCCCCTTTCTCTCTGTGTACTCTTAAGAACAGCCCAAAGTTAGCAGGAGGGAATGTTTTAAGTTCATCTGCTAGAAAGGTTTCACTCTTGCATTTAATAATATATAATAAAGTTAGGACCTTGGAGGTCATCTAGTCCAACCCCCTGCTCAGGCAGGAAACCCTATACGAACTTTATCAAATGCCTTACTGAAGTCCAAGAAAATTATATCCACAGCATTCCTCTGGTCCACTAATTTTGTAACTGGGTCAAAGAATGCAGTAAAATGTGTCTAGCATGATCTGTTTTTTTGACAAACCCATGTTGGCTTTTAGTAATGACTTTGTTTGCCTGTAGGTGTTTGCTGATTCGTTGTTTGATTATCTTTTCCAGAATCTTCCCAGGTATTGAGGTCAGGCTGATGGGTCTGTAGTTTCCTGGATCTATTTTTTATTTTTTTTTGAAGAGGGGAACTACATCAGCTCTTTTCCAGTCCTCTGGTAGTTCCCCAGTGCTCCAGGATCTTTGAAAAATATAGTTCAGTGGTTCTGAGATCACATCTGCCAGTTCCTTGAGAACCTTGGGGTGTAATCCATCTGGTCCTGGTGATTTGAACTTGTCTAGGGTGGATAGGTGCTCACTTACCATTTTCTTGCCTATCTTAACTTGTGTTTCTTTTTTTATATATATATAAATTTTTTATTGATTTTTCAATTGAAAACAATAACATATGATGCCTTTAATCACAGTATCAACCAAGAAAATAACACTACTCAATACATTCACGGAAGTGTCCGGTGTCCCCCCCCTGCACCCCCCTCTTTCACTTACCACACCTTCCTCCCCCCCAGACCTACAACCTCTCCTCCTTCCTCCCTCTCTCCTACCTCCCTTCCTCTCTCAACCATCCCGTCTGGTGCAGTTGGGGTACCCACCGGACACCTCCTTAAAAAATCACATATAGATCTACAATACATCAATTTATATACCTATCTATTCCCTTTCCCCCCTCCCCCCCCCAGGAC
>NW_015387918.1:143732-146196 GCF_001527695.2 Protobothrops mucrosquamatus | reverse complement strand
CCTCCCTTCCTCTCTCAACCATCCCGTCTGGTGCAGTTGGGGTACCCACCGGACACCTCCTTAAAAAATCACATATAGATCTACAATACATCAATTTATATACCTATCTATTCCCTTTCCCCCCTCCCCCCCCCAGGACTTCCCAGAGCTGATCCAGGAAATAAACACACAATAATCCAATTCTATCCAAAGCTACTCATTATTACTACACACTAGTATAAACTTACTGTGACTCTGAAATAACATTAAGATACATACAAATTTTATAAATATATCAATATTTGTTGTATATATTTATTTAACTTGTGTTTCTAATCTATTTTTTATGGTACTGTTTTTGATAAGTTGGACTGTTTGCTTTTTTATTATTTTTGACTTTGGTCACAAGCCTTAGTTCATTTTGAGCCTTAGCTTTAGTTATGTGCCCCTCTTTCCACTTTTTATACTTGTCCCTCTTATCTTTCAATTTATCAGAGAGTTCTTTATGCAGCCATGCTGGTTTCTTTTGAGAGCTATTATTTTTCTTCTTTGTTGGTATTGTGCTAGACTGGGTTATTTTTAAAAAATTTCCCAAGCTTCTTGTTTTCCCCTTGAGGATTCTCATCCATGGAATCCCTCCCAAGCCCTCTCTAAGTTTATTGAAATTAGCTCTCTTAAAGTCCAAGATTCTAGTTTGACTGTGTTCTATTGTCATGTGCTTCCTACGTACCTTAGTTAGCTGACTAGCAAAAAGTTCATCTATTTCCCCTTTTATATTGACCCAAATGCATTCAAGACAGTTTTCATCATTGTTGTGCCCTATTTCTGTAGATATGTAGTTATTTCTTATATAGAGAGCAACTTCACCTCCTCTTTTATTTGGTCTGTTTCTTTTAAACAATTGAAATCACTCTAGCTGAGTGTTCTATTTGTGGGTTTTATCCCACCATGTTTCCATAATGACAACTATATCATATCTGTGTTGTAAATGGGTTTGTGTTCTAAATGCGTTTTATTTATCTATCATTTTCCTGAAAAATGTGTGTCTAGCTACAAGAGCCTCCTGTAGCTCAAGTCTGCTTGTGTGGGGGAATAATTTTCTTAAGTTACTTTTCTTATCCTATCACTAATTGGTGAAACTACTATGAAGCTTTTCCTGAAACATATAAGCATTTCTCAATCTCTAAAACAATGTGGTATATTTTAGAATAAATGTTAAAGGCAGATTCTCCTGCCCCTGGAAAATTGCATACCTTAAAATATTAGGCTTTTAAAATTATTTGGAGCTTTCAGCATTCTCAATCTGCCTAGCATTTTTTTTCTCAAGTTACAAGTCTTTGTCTTTAACATGTTACCAGAATCCAGGTTTTTCTTGTCCTCATCTGTGATTGTCCTCATTTTGTCTGCCTATCTGTCTCTTTAACAACTGCAGTATTGATGCCTTTTCAAACTGCCTGCAAGCTACACCCCCCCCCCCCAATTCTTCTCTTGTTCTTTGTTCTCCCTACTTTTTGTCTGCCTCTCCTGGGAGAGTCCACCCAGAAAGGGGGGGGGCAGAATCTTATTCTCATGTCTTTCAGCCCTGCATAGATGACCCCCCCAACCTTTGGAAGCAGAGCACACTGACCCAGACGCTGCCTCCATCCATTTGAGCCATGGAATTGAGCTTTTAATCCAGCCATCCACTACAAAACCCACCATGCAATCTGAGTGGAACATCTTCCCAAGTCCTACCATTCCCCCAGATGCCTGTGAGAGCTGCAGAAGGAAAGAGTCCTGGGGCCACTGGTCCCCATGTGAAGCCTCAGAAGAGAAAATTAGAAAGACTATGGGGGGAGGGTGGAAAGTCATTGTAAAGTTTTCTTTCTTGCCCCATTTGTATTGTAACAAGCCAGTTGAATGGATTCATGGAGAGATGGCATTTGGGAATAGTTGGCACAGCAAGATGTCATGTGTCTGATTAACGAAACACTTAAAAGGACTTTCAGGCATTTTTACTCCTAAAAGCATTTATTAATGTTACAGATACATCAGTACAACATGGAGGAAATGCTTAGGACTGGCTTCTTTTCCGCTATGCATATAATTCTAAGCATTTCCCTCCCACCTTTTTTGGGGTCATGGTTCACATCTTCCAATCAACTTGGAAAATGTGATTTACTTCCGGTTTCTTTTCCCCTTCTGCCTGGTTTAACTATAAAAATGCCAGACAGCTCTGCATATTGTCAAAGCAAGAATATACAGTATTTGCAGCGTTGACATCCGGCTCCCCTTACAAAAAGGATGGATCCTATAAAGCAAACCAAAGCATATGTTAAGGGTTATCTTTCGGTTTGTTGGGGTGTTTCACATGAAACCTTTTGACCAATCTATTAGCCTTTACTTCACTGGATTTCACCCAGGTGGCTTCGGATAACGGGTATCCCTTCCATTGTACTAGATACTGCAATTTCCCTCTAAAAATTCTAGAGTCAAGAATACGCTT
>NW_015387918.1:139416-140824 GCF_001527695.2 Protobothrops mucrosquamatus | reverse complement strand
CCTTTCTCCCACCAGATGAATGGTTTCCATTTGTCTAACCAGGCTAACCCTAGGACCACCGCCTCAGTCATTTTTGGAGCCACCAGGAAGCGAATAAACTCCCAATGTGCACCTATTTCTAGGCGTAAGGGCTCAGTTAATTGTGTGACAAGAGTCCCTCCCATCAGGGAGCCATCGGCTTGCTCAAACCTCACCGGTTTTGCCCATATGCCCATTTTCATTGCAAACTGCCGACTAATGATGTAGCGGGTGCATCCAGTGTCAATTAGCACATTTAAGTCCATTTGTGCCCCAGACTTAGGGATTATAAGCTTGGCGGCCAGTGAAAAAGAAGGGATTTGTTGACTCACCATCGGATCGTTCTCTCCTTCATCGTTGCTGTCAAAGGAGGGTAGATCAGGGGCGGGTCCAACCGGAGTTCCAGTGTCCTCCTGTGTGAGCCGGTTGGATTTTTCTCTTGTTAGCCGCTGAGCAGGCTTCTTTCGCATTGCTGGTTCTGGTCTGCTCTGCCGTTGGGGGTAGGGGATTGGACAGGTGGCCGCTCGATGTCCTTCTTGTCCACACCGGAAACACTTGAAGGAAGGGCGTGTTGGTGGCCTGGGTCTTTCAGCCATTGTCGTAGTTGAGGGCTTTCGTGGGGGTGATTGCTGTCCGGGTAAATCTGGTTGCTGCTCGGGTTCGTGTGGGGGAGGCTTCTTATAGCGAGAGAGCTTAATGTCTAGCTTCACTGCTGTCTGGTACCACTCCTGTAGCCGATCGGGTACGTCTCGATAGATACAAGCCTGAGAGAGGTGATCGTCCAATCCCTCAACAAAGTATTGAACCAGTGATTGTTCGGACCACCCCTCTGTTCGGCCTGCTAACTTGCGGAATTCTCGTACGTACTCCAGGGCAGGCCTCCCGGCTTGTCTTATTTTGTGAATTTGTCTTGCTGCTTTGAGGCCTATGGATGGGTCCTCAAATCGTTCTTTCAGACCTAAGTGGAAAAGGTGGGGATCTTCCAATTCGGGGGCTTGCTCACTATATAAATTATTCAGCCATTCAGCTGCTTCTCCCTCTAGGTTGGATGCAAATACGTCGACCATGGCACCTGGGTCCGGATAGTGGTAGGCCCAACAGTTCAAGTGAAAGCGCCCTTGGTTGAGAAAAAAAATCAGCTTCTCTGGATCTCCATCGAAGGTTGCATTGAAGGGTGGTGCAAAAACAGGCTGTTGCGGTCCCCACTGGGGCTGTTGCTGCTGGCCCCACCTCGGTTGTTGGTCCCATGGCTGCTGGGCTCCCTGCTGTTGATGTGGTGCCCCCAGTTGCAGTTGGCCCCTTCCTGCCTGCCAATCCCATGGTTGGTGGGCTCTCTGCTGTTGGACTGCAGGGGGTGGTGATGCCCTCTGCTGTTGTAGGCCCCTCAATG
>NW_015387918.1:134332-137526 GCF_001527695.2 Protobothrops mucrosquamatus | reverse complement strand
GGACTGGCTTCTTTTCCGCTATGCATGTAATTCTAAGCATTTCCCTCCCACCTTTTTTGGGGGTCATGGTTCACATCTTCCAATCAACTTGGAAGATGTGATTTACTTCCGGTTTCTTTTCCCCTTCTGCCTGGTTTAACTATAAAAATGCCAGACAGCTCTGCATATTGTCAAAGCAAGAATATACAGTATTTGCAGCATTGACACAAGTACTGAACAACTTGGACTTCTATCTGGTGGGAGGGAAAATTTATCCAGAATGTTTGTATTGCCTGTTTGTATTAGTAGCTGCACACACACACGTGCGCACACACCATTCATAACCACACTGAGTCTCTTCCACCTACCTTCAGTAAAGTTCCACAGGCTGATTTTTGCTCTATTGCACCAAAGCTTTGTAGGCACAACTGCCAGCAAATTCCAAGGGGGAGGGAACCAGGCCCCCTCAGGCAATTTTGCAATTCTTATGCCCTGACTGAGGAAATAGCAGGAAAGAGATCCCCAAACCTCAGCCCTGAATATCTTGCACTGGTGGGCTCAGATTGGGATTCCTAGAGCTCACTATGTGCAATTTAAGAAAAAATTTTAATAGCCTGGCATACTGGCTAACCTTAATTGGACATTACTAACCTGGATGCACTGAACTAAGAGCTAAGGCAGGACCCTTGAAAATGGGCAGCCAGTGGTTATGTACTGAGGAAAACCATGGCTGTGAAAATTTTGGGAGGATGTGCAAACCTGACTGGAAGCTCAAAGTGACATCCAACATTTGAAAATGATTGGCACAGAATATTGGACACTATAAATTTCTTTTCCACCTAACAAATCTTTTGCCCTGACTTTTAGAACTTTATGGGTTGCAAGCCACTGAAGGGATCTTTTTCTGCTGCCTCCATTAATGTCTTATTTTTTGGCTTAACAGTTTAAAAGCTTGTTTACCAAGTCTCCCTGACCAGATCAATTTTAATCTTGTGCCAGTAAGTGTGACATTCTCACACTTAAGGCACAAAGCGGGGATATTGAGGGAAGTCAGAGCCCCAGAGAAAGAAATATTAAAAAGGCAGAAAAATATATTTCCTCAAAAGGATTTTTAAAAGCAGAAACCAACCCTGCCCCCAAGTCTCTCTGTCTCCAGCAGGAGCCAGCCCTACACAAATGCAAATGTAAAACCATCAGAAAGTTGGAGCCAGAAAACTCAAGAAGACAAAGACCTAAAATCTGCATACCCCACCCAAACTCTAAGAGTCATTAGCCCAGCCCCAGGGAAGCAGGATATGACTTTTGGGACATAATAGGATTAAACCACAGATACCAAGACCTAGAAAAACACACTCAGACTCAGTTCAAAGTTCATGCCACAGGAACAGGAAACTATTCCAAACAAAAGGCTTTCAGAGGGTATAAAAAACTACTTCACATGTGCTCAGCCCTTGATTTCTCTCCTCCTTCCTGCCAGGACCATCTTTCAGTCTGGCTCTTCAATAAACTGTAACCATCTTCCCAAAGCAGTCACCATGTTGCTTATTTATTCCCGGCTTGGATGAACCAGGATGAAGACTTTACTTCCAACACCACTGTAAATGTTATGGCAATTTTCCTCCTGAGGGCTGTTTCAAGCAAACGTTTTGTATAAATTTTTACTCTGTTTGGTTTGGTGAGTGGGGGAAGGGGGAGACAATCTTTTGTCTTCTTAGCTATCCTGTTTGATGTCTGCCTGAGACAAAAGGCATTCCAGAAATGTTGGCCCAATGCTAATTGGTGAGCCTATGTGCTTTACCTTTTAAAATCCTGAATGTGTTATTTACAATAAGTTTATTTAGTTATATTTTTGTAACATGGTATCTAATCAGGGTGAAAGGGGGAGGAGAAAGAAAAATGTGACAATTTTTGATAGAGCTTCCATGGACAAGTATAGTCTATCTGATACAGGACAAATGATTTTTTTTTCTTTTCTTTCCTCCACTTTTAAGCTGTGGAAGCAAATACATTTTTATGTAGCTTCCCAGTTTTGTAAGCTCTTATTCTGGGAATTATAAAGAAATGGGAAAGCAACTTTTTGGCAGAAGAAAGGATTGGGGTGTCTAGCAAATAAAGCCCAATTGGTATGAAAGGAGGTAAAATATCTAGGATATATTATAGTTGAAGGGGAAAGGGAAAAGATAGTAAAAGGATTGAGGCTATAGTAGATTTGTAATTACCAAACAACAAAAATGGTCTTAAGGGGATTCTGTGGTTATCACAAGGTACTGCAAGAATGGTGATCCAAAAACTATATGAGGGGAATCATTGGGGAATTAAAGCATAGGTAGAAATGTATTTGAAATTCTATGCTACCCTTGGAATTTATGGGATAGCCCAAAGGGCTACAGAGGGATGTTTAATATGTAAAAGGATTAATAAAGGGTTAAGGCTCCCAAAGGAGGGAGACAAATAGCTAAATGTAGAACAAGTACTGGGGTCTCTGTCTTCTCTTTGACAGGAAGGCTTGGTGCCGCAAACAACTCCTTTGGAATTTCCAGTCCATAAGATCCAGCCGGGACAGTGGGTGCTGATTCGTAAATGGAAGGAGGAACTTCTACAACCAAAGAAGGGAAGTTCCTTATATTGAATCTGCTGTCCGGAGGGTTGAGACGGGTTGGACTCACTACACATGAGAGAAGGTGGTGACTGGACCTGAAAGAGGGTGGACGGTCATTTCAGGACAAGGACTGAAAGCCACGTTTAAAAGGACTTGAATGGGTAGTGAACCAGAACCCCTACCTATTTTGAATATCTCTATTAGAATTTCAGGTGACCCCAGACGAAGAACAAAGGTGTTGGTGGTGACTCATCACAGAAGTAAAAGTGGTTTGTTACAAATAAAATGAATAACTAAAACAGAAGTCATACCATTAGAAACTGAAAATGTAGAATTGTAAATTGCAAGAATTAGGTGGTAAATGTATATCTTTTCTTATTGTCACTGTGATTGCTGTAGCTGTTATTATTGTTGAAATTGTGGATCAATTTGTGGGTGTGAAATACTGTGTAATAATCATGAGGGGTGGATTCTACTTCTAATATTACTGAAGACAACACACCAGAGCAGCCTGGGAAATAAAGGTAAAAATTTGTTTGTGGGATTTAAAGGTAGATGACAATCATGAAGCAGAATGGATATTGCAAAAGGAATCAGGAAAGTGGCTAAAGCTCCT
>NW_015387918.1:123916-134008 GCF_001527695.2 Protobothrops mucrosquamatus | reverse complement strand
TAATTGATTAATATTAACTGACACACCTTGCATAAATTATCTCCTAATTTTAATGTACATGTGATGTATGATTTAGTATGTAGCAGGAAATATGTAGGAGGCGGTCGGAAAGAGTGTAACCTCATAGTACCTCAGCCAATGGGGAAAGAGGAGGGATGTGGCGGCCGGGACAAGGGATGTATAAAGAAGGAAATATTTTGGGTTAAAACTTTGGAGAGAACCAATCTTTGATACTGTTGGAAGAATGTAGGGATTGAGGTCATATAAAGTTCGTGAGCAGCAAACTGCCTCGGTCAAATGCATGATCTCATCTACAATGACCTCACCTGGTTCACATGATATCAGCTAGTTCACACCAACAGGATGTTGCAGAAAACTTCTCCCTGGCTGGTGCCCCCTGGCTGGTATATTCTTAAGGATTGGCAAGGAGTTTCACCAATAAAAATGCTGTTGCTATGCTGTTGCTATGTTAACTTTTGCTGGTTGGAAAACTGTATAAAAAGCAATAAACACGGGGAGGAAAGGAGTTCCTCTTTGCACCCTGCAATGACTGGTCTCTGATTCCGTCAGCTGGCCCCCCAGATGGGACAGATGGGACCCCCCCATGGGTAGCAACAGCCAACATACTTACCAGCGTCTGGAACAGACCCCTAGGTGTACTTCCATCCTCTGGGACCCCTCAGTGGTAAGTATGGGTTGCAATCTATCTCAGCACCAGCAGAAACATGTACAGGAACTCAGATTCCTGTTACATAAATCAGGCGTGACAGCACCTGAGGCAGACATAAGGAAGCTGGTGGAGGAGGTAGGGAAACATTGCCCCTGGTATCCTGAGCGCGGAACGCTTCGTTTACGAGATTGGGAAAAGATAGGGCATACTTTACATCTTGAACCTTGGGCTCCAGTACAGATATTACATCGATGGTATCAGTGCCATCAAGCAGTAGAAAAATTTGGCTCAGATGCTTCAGAAGGGCAACAATTAACTACCAGCCCCCCTCCTGATTACAACCAAGTAAAACTTATCCCTCCTAAAGCATCTCTAATTGGATCTTCAGCTCCTTCTGAAGAGGCTAATTCTTTTGCTTCTTCCCAGCCATCATACACCCCCATAAGGAAAATATTAGAGGAACAATTAAAAAAAGGGGGGGGAATATAGAAGAAATTGCTGATATGCTCTCTGTCTTGTACACGCCACAGGACAAGTAGATCAGAATGGAGGTCAAACAGTGGAATATCGCCCTTTGTCATATGCAATTTTAACAGAACTAAGAAAAGGAATTAGAGATATGGGGCTATCGAGTACTTATGTACAGGGAATGTTGGAAGCCACTATGAGAAATCATATCTTAGTGCCTGAAGATTGGAAAACTACCTTTCGCATGTTGCTTACTCCAGCACAATATGTAGTTTGGGACAGTGAGTTTAAACGTCAATGTGTTGTGCGTGCTCTTAACTCGGGGGGGGGTGTCTTTATTCCTGATCAATTGTATGGTTCTGGGCCCTTTGCCCCAGTTGATGCACAGGTTGTTCTACCGGCTGCCACGTTACAGGTTTCTTCTGAATGTGCCTACAGAGCCTTCGGAAAAGTGCCTGTTTCTGGCAAGCTTCATCAGGCCTTCTCTAATATCAGGCAGAAGGCTACTGAGCTGTATCCTGATTTTATTAACAGATTACAGGATGCCTTATGAAGGCAGATAGACAACCCCAAAGCCCAGCAGGAGTTGTTAATGAGATTGGCAAAAGACAACGGCACTTCTGAATGTCGAAGGGCAATTATTGGTCTGGGGAAAGATCCTGAATTGGCAGATATGATAAGAGCTTGTCAAGATATCGGAACTGCTTCTTATTAAACTAATTTATTGGCAGCTGCTTTATCACAAGGCAGCAAGCCTCAAGGAAAGTGTTACAACTGTGGCAAACCCAGTCATTTTAAAAAGGAGTGTAGAAAGCCAGGGGGGTATGTCTGCAGCATCTCGCTCCTCTTTCCATCACTCCTCTTTCCATCCGGGATCAAAGCCAAAAACAAAATGCCCAAAGTGTCAGAAGGGTTATCATTGGGCAAGTGAATGTCGGTCGGGAAACGGCCGACTGGGCCGGTCTCTGGCCCCAGTCCAAACAGAGACAGCAGACCAACAATAGAGAATACTCCTGCAGCTACTAAAGGTAGTGCCAGTATTGATTTGAGGAGGAAGTGAAATTTAAATTTCCTGGGGAGGTTCAAGTAGTTCCATCTCAATTATCAGGCCCCCTGCCACAAAATTATGTAGGGCTTGTCCTTCCACGGTCAAGCATGGGTAAAAAAGGCATTTTTGTTATCCCCGGGGTGATTGATTCAGACTATACTGGAATTATTTATGTTCAATTGTGGACTAATTTGCCTCAAATTTTGCCATTTACACTAGCCCTGCTCAGCTCTTGCATTTGCTTTATTTTGTCCCGGCAGGGGGAGAGTTAAAGGAGAGAGGGGGAGGAGGCTTCGGTTCTACTAACCCGGCCACTTCCGTTATAGCTGCCATCACTACCCCGATCACATTTCAACGGCCCCGTCAGATCATTGTGCTGCAGGGTAAGCCCTTTGAGGGAATTTTGGATACTGGAGCGGATGTTTCAGTGATCTCTGCAAAGCAGTGGCCTGCCACCTGGCCAACTGAGCTCTGTCCAAGTGTGTGGGGGGTCATCAAAGTGCATGTCAAAGTGCACGATTTCTTTCAGCCCATTTGCTTAACTCAGATTTGGTTATTCAGGCCCGTCCTTTTATATTAGATATTCATGTCAGCCTTTGGGGACGTGACCTGCTCAGTAAGTTGGGTGCCACCCTCACTATGGAAGACTGAGATTACTGCCCTCCCTTTGACTTGGCTGGTTGTAGAGCTGGTGTGGATTGATCAATGGCCCATGTCACACGAAAAATTGACGACTCTCCACCAGCTTTTTAATGATCAGCTGCTTGCTGGTCATGTAGTACCTTCCACTAGTCCATGGAATACCCCTGTTTTTGTCATAAAAAAGAAAAGTGGCAGATGGCGCTTCCTTCACGACCTTAGAGCCGTTAATGCCTGTATTCAACCTATGGGCCCTTTGCAGTGTGGAATGCCTAACCCTAATTTGATTCCTCAAGATCATGAAGTAATGGTAATTGACTTATTCCTCTATGCCCCCCTGATCAGGAAAAGTTTGCATTTACTGTGCCTGCAGTGAATCATTCAGAACCTAATAAACATTATCACTGGACAGTTTTGCCACAGGGAATGCTGAACAGTCCCACGTTATGTCAGCTTTATGTCGCTGCAGCATTAGCTCCTTTTTGTAAACGTCATCCATTGGCTTTGGTATATCATTATATGGATGATATTTTAATTGGAGCACCAAAGATACAACCTAATTGGCTTTCAGAAATACAAAATGATTTAGGTCTCTATGGATTGCACGTTGTCCCAGAAAAAATATAGTTGCACTCTCCCTATCTTTATTTAGGGCATAAAATGTTGCAATCTTATTCTGCTCCAGCTTTTCCTCGTTTGAACCTACACAAAGTTATTTCCTTGGTCAATTTGCAGCAATTGCTGGGCACCCTCAATTGGGTCCGCCCATATTTTTCTTTGCCTACACATATACTTAGTCCATTATTTGATTTATTGACCAAAGGAAAACAACCTGGAGATCTCATTGTAGTTCCACCTGCAGCACTTGCCACAGTTGAACAAATTAATGACATCATGAGTACTCAATTTGTGGACAGAATTCCACATAAAAATTGTCAGTTAACCCTTTTGATATTTCCTACTAGTAAGCTACCTACAGGAGTATTAGCTGTGTTAGAAGCGCAAAAAGTATATTGTATTGAATGGCTTTATTTACCCCACACCCCATCCCAAAATAATTTACCTTTTATCCAGGCTGTTGCTGAAATAACCTTGGGACACACTCGAGCTTGCCGTCGAAATGGGACTGATTTAATTAATATTGTTCTTCCTATCACAAAATCTGATTTTTAATTTTATTTTCAGAATAACTTATCTCTTCAGTGCTCTTTAACTGACTATATAGGCTGTATTTCATATCATCTGCCTAAAGATCCTCAACTTGCTTGTTTAATGACTTCTTCCTTTCCTGTCCGTCCACTGCTTTCTCCTTCTCCCTTGCCACAAGCTCCTACTGTTTTTTCCGATGGAGGACGAACGAGAGGAGCAATTGCTTACAAGGATCCTGATGATACCTGGAAAGTGTCCTACACTGCAGTGCACTCCTCACCACAATGCTCAGAATTATCTGCTGCTATTTTAGCTTTCCACACCTTTTCTCAACAGCCTTTTAACTTAATCTCTGACTCTCATTATGTGTGCCAACTTATTTTTAATCTTCCAGGTGCTTATATCACGCCCAGGATCGACCCCAATCTTATGGCTTTGTTTTTAACTTTACAGCAACTGTTACAAGACCGAAAGCATTTATACTTTGTTTCTCACATATGCAGTCACTCCTCCCTTCCTGGGCCTCTTTCTGAAGGCAATAGACATGCTGACACTGCAGTTCATGTTTTCCCCACGTTATTTTCAGATCCTTTTTTCAGTCATTCTTTCTTTCATCAAAATGTTAGGGGGCTGGCACAAGCTTGTCATATTCCACTCGACCAAGCCAAGCAGATTGTTTCATCCTGTCCCCAATGTTCTGGGGCATCTCCTTCGGGGGACACGGGAGTTAATCCCCGTGGTTTTACCTCTAATCAACTATGGCAAACGGATGTTACCCATGTTCCCTCTCTGGCTCCCTGGAAGTATATTCATTTATCTATTGATACCTATTCAGAAGCAATTTGGGCCACACCTCAACGAGGGGAAACAGCTAATCATGTTATTTCTCATCTTTTTTTGGCCATTACAGCCTTGGGTAAGCCCTCTTCTTTAAAAACTGATAATGGGCCAGCCTATTCTTCAGTGGCCTTTTTGCAATTTTGTACAACCTGGAATATTGTTCTTACTCATGGCCTTCCCTATAATTCCACGGGTCAAGCCATCGTGGAACGTGCTAATCGGTCCTTTAAGGACTGCCTCCACAAACAAATAAAAAAGGACGGTTGTCGGGTACCCAATTTGTCATGGGTAACACAACAGGTAAAAAAAGTATTATTTACATTAAACCAATTGAATGTTTCCATTCAAAATTCAACCGCTTATCAGAGACACTTTCAACAGAAAACAAGCTTGCCTCCACCTCTGGTATATTATCAGGCTTTACCAGACAAAACATGGTTAGGACCGGTCCCTCTGATTACTTGGGGGCGAGGCTATGCTGCTGTGCTTGCTCCTACAGGACCTTTGTGGATTCCAGCGCGTTGCGTCTGCCCAGCCAAGGATGTCGTGGCACCAGTCCCTGGATCCGGTCCCAGAAATGGCAAGGGTGACTCTACAGATGGCACAGCGACCAATCCGACCCCATCGTGCCAGTCAGCCAGTGACGTGGGGAGATGTGAAGAACCTGACCGCCAAAGCGCAGGCAGTGCTGCAGCAGCAGCAAGTAGAGCAAACCCCCAAGAACTTATGCGCTGCCATTTTTGCGGTTTCAACTGCAAATCCCTTAGCCATCATTTGCTTGTGTTTGATTGTTAACAGCTACCCTTTGGCAACAGCAGCTGTCATCCCACCTAAACTTTTACTAACCCCTCTTACGACGATGTTTCGTCTAACAAAACAAAAAAGAGTGATATGTAGGGATTGAGGTCATGTAAAGTTTGTGAGCAGCAAACTGCCTCGGTCAAATGCATGATCTCATCTACAATGACCTCACCTGGTTCACATGATATCAGCTAGTTCACACCAACAGGATGTTGCAGAAAACTGCTCCCTGGCTGGTGCCCCCTGGCTGGTATATTCTTAAGGATTGGCAAGGAGTTTCACCAATAAAAATGCTGTTGCTATGCTGTTGCTATGTTAACTTTTGCTGGTTGGAAAACTGTATAAAAAGCAATAAAAACGGGGAGGAAAGGAGTTCCTCTTTGCACCCTGCAATGACTGGTCTCAGATTCCATCAGAAGAAAAGTCTTCATCCTGGTTCATCCAAGCTGGGAATAAACATGGCAACTGCTTTGGGAAGAAGGTTGTAGTTTATTGGAGAGGAGAGCCAGACAGGAAGATGGCTCTGGCAGAAAAGAGAGGGAACACATGTAGGGAGTGGGGTTTTTATACCCTCTGAAGCCTTTTGTTTTGAGTTGTTTCCTGTTCCTGTGGCATGAACTTTGAACTGAGTCTGCGTGTGCTTTTCTGGCCCTTGGTATCTGTGGTTTAATCATATTATGTTTCCCTGGGGCTGGGCTAATGACTCTTAGAGTTTGGGTGAGGTATGCAGATTTTAGGTCTTTGTCTTCTTAATCTAGCTCCAACTTTCCTGAATGGTCTGCATCTGCATTTCTACAGAGCTGGTTTCTGCTTGGGGGAGGCAGACTTGGGGCTATTAAGAAAACTGAGCATGAGACTTCCGGTTCCGGTACGCGGCGATGCCGGTTGCGTCCGGGGACTTGTCTCCAGTCCGGCCGGGTTTTCTGCGTCGGCAGACCCCCTAGGGGGTCAAAAGTTGCCCTGGAGGGGCAAACACCGAGAAGGAGGCTTGCTGGTGACTGCGGGAGAGCGGCAGCTTCTCCCGCGGTCCCAGCTATTTCCTTAGGGCCGACGGAGCAACGATCGTCCTGCAAGATGGCCGATTATCCTGCTGCACCAGCCGAAGTCACATTTACAACTAAGCGACATTAGACCCACTGTGGAGGATCCGGGTGAGACCCTTTTAGCCCCTCTCTCTCCCCTGCTTGGTTCTGTTTGCCTGTGAGAACTTGGATGAAATTATTTCCCTGTCTGGAAGAAGCAGCTTTTGTGTGTGTGGGAAGAGAAGTGTTGAGAATATTTTTTTTTTAAAGTTTATACTCTATTTTCAGTTATTTTGGGATACAAAAAAAAGAGAAAAAGAAAAAAAAAGCTTTTTCAAATTGTATTAGTAGTTATACTGGAAGATTATTTCTTTCTCCACTTTTTCCTTTAAAAGAGAGAAAAAAGGGGAAAAAATGGTGTCTGGAAAGGATTTTTTATTTACTGAGGACATCTTGTGGTGAAAAGTTAATGTTGCAACTATTTTTTGGATAGAAACCTGACCTTCAGATTATTTTTGGAAAAGATAGGCTGGTGCAGCTGTGGGAACTGAGGGGGTGGACACTGTTTAATTACAGCCCTCTCTGAAAAAATAATAATAACAATAAAGNACTGAATGGTTAGAAAGATTAAAAAATCAACTTCAAAAGTATGGACATTTGGATCCTGGTAATCCAGGACATCAAATGATTTTGAAATATCAATTTGTAGGGAAAGCATGGGAAGATATTAGGGTAAAATTGCAAAAATTAGACACATGGGAAACTAAAACAATAGAAGATTTACTAAAAGAGGCTCAGAAAGTTTATGCAAAGAGAGAAGAGGAAAGAGATAAACGTAAGATAAAAATGATGGCTCAATTGGTGCAAGCAGGCCAGCAAAGAGGAAGGGGGGAGTAATCAGGAAACCAATAAGGGGTCTTGGGAGAGGTCTAGGCTGAGGGCGAGGACAGCCATTTGGCACCAGGGAATACAAACCCCTAAGAGAAAATTCCTCTGGACCCAGATTAGGGAAAAATCAATGTGCCTTCTGTAAGGAGGAAGGGCACTGGAAAAATGAGTGTCCTAAAAGAAAGGAACAGGAGGAGTTAACTCAATTGATGAACTTTGAAGATTAGGGGAGTCAGGGGACAAAACTGTTTTGGGGTCCAGCTTTCCAGGAACCCCTGATTACTTTGAAAGTTGGACCAGAGAATGAAGACATTGTGTTTTTGGTTGATTCTGGAGCCACCAGATCCACATTGAACTTCATACCAAAAGGGTTGAAAAATGGACAAGGAAAAATTATGGCACAAGGCATAGGTGGGCATATAGTGGAAGCTAGAATTTTTGAACCCACTATAGTTAAGTCCCAAGAAAAAGAGCCTGGAGTATGGTGTGATTTTGTATTGGTTGAAGGGAGCTGCAATTTGGTTGGAAGGGATTTAATTGGTAAATTGGGGGTTGTTATTATGGGAAATGAAGTCGAAATAATGGTAAACATTATGGCCTTAAATGAGGAGGCTCAAAGAAAAGTGAACCCCTCAGTTTGGGCAAAGGAGGGGAATAGGGGAAGGGTTCAAATTAAACCCTTAAAAGTAACTCTTAAACAACCAGGAGAAGCTGTACATCAGAAACAATATAACATAACTATGGAGGGAAGAAAGGGGTTGAAACCAGTGGTGGAAGGACTATTAAAGGATGGGTTATTAGAATCCTGCATGTCTCCTTATAACACCCCTATCCTGGCAGTAAAGAAACCTGATGGAAATTTTAGGCTAGTATAGGATTTGAGAAAAGTCAACAATATAGTGGTGCCTAGATTTCCTGTGGTTCCCAATCCTTATACCATCCTGGGTAAAATACCTTCCCAGGATAAATGGTATACTGTATTGGATTTAAAGGATGCCTTTTGGTCTTGTCCTTTGGACCCAGGAAGCCGAGACATCTTTGCCTTTGAATGGGAAGATCCAGACACAGGGAGAAAACAACAATTGAGGTGGACAGTGTTACCCCAGGGGTATACTGAATCACCCAATTTATTTGGACAAGTTCTGGAACAAATTCTGGAGGAATATCAGAAACCTCCACAAGTGACACTTATTCAATATGTAGATGATTTGCTATTGACAGNGAGTTTGAGAATTTGAAAGGGGCTTTAGTGCAAGCCCCGGTATTGTCTCTACCCTCACTGAAGAAACCATTTCATCTGTGGGTGGGGATACATGAGGGACATGCCATTGGAATATTGACTCAGAAATGGGTGGGACAACAAAAACCAATAGCCTACTTGTCTAAGTATTTAGATTATGTCATTCAAGGATGGCCAAGGTGTATTCAAGCCTGTGCAGCTGTGGCTTTGTTAGTAGAAGAAGCCAGGAAATTGACTTTTGGGGGGGCATTGATAGTGACAACTAACCACCAGGTTAGGGCATTACTATCAAACAGAGCTTCAAAATGGATGACAGACTCAAGGTTGTTGAAATTTGAGACAATTCTTATGGATCAACCTGATCTAATATTAACTACTGGGGGAGGGATCAACCCATCTGATTTTTTTATAGGAGCAAAATGGGCTAAGCAAGAAGTAGAACATGACTGTGCAACAATAGTGGACCTGCAGACTAAAGCTAGGGAAGATGTAGATGAGGAACCCATAAAAGAAGGGAAAGATATATATATAGATGGGTCATCAAGGGTGATTGAAGGGGGGGGAGGAGTGAACGTCTCGGCGGCACAACGTATTCCTTGGGGGCTCCCTAGGAATCGTTGCTTTTCAGCTGTTTGGGGAGGTCTGCCTAGTCCTAGACAGACCAGAGCTGTTCTGTAGGGACAGTGAAGAAGGGAAGGATAGTTTGGCAGCACAGGAGGGATCGCAATCTCCTGGAGAGCCGAACAGAAGCTTCCCAGACCAGCAGCTGTCAGACAGTCATTGCGAGCTGTCACAAGCCGGCGTTCGCTTCCAAGAATCAGAAAGTAAAATTGGAGGATCGCCTGGGTGAGCTGATAAAGAGTTTGTAAAAAGGAGGAAAACTTTCTCTCTTAAATGCTGGAAATGCTGGGAGGTGAATAAGAAGAATTGGAAGCCGTGGAGAAAAGGGGGGAGGAGCAGACCCTTAAGCTGCTCCTGTTTCCTCCTCTGGAATTTCAGCGGCGAAAAAAAAAGTTGAAGGCAATAAATCAATAAATCAATGTAAAGACTGGGGAATTTAAAAAGCCTACTGGAAACAATTGGACTAATAGAACTGAGCTGAGAGTAAATAATAATTATTATTATTATTAACTGTTGGAGATTGTTTGCTTTTTCCTTTAAGTGAGTTGCTGTTTTTTCTTCAGCTTCCTTCTAAAGCAGAAGACTAAGTGACCTTGAACAACATCTGCTGGGCTCACTGATAAGAAGTGAGACATTAATTGTATTTAACACAGAAACTGTTTCTTGTTTTGGAGAACGGTGGACTGACTTATGGAGGTTTTATTTT
>NW_015387918.1:80304-119896 GCF_001527695.2 Protobothrops mucrosquamatus | reverse complement strand
AGGAAGGGAGAAAGAAGGTAGAGAAGAAGGAGTGGGGATGCAGTAAAAGGGGAAATGGGCGAGCAACACCAAAAGTCATGTGTATGTATTTATTTCATTAAAAGTATCTTATATATAAGAATGTAAAAAGAATGTATGTTAATATTTGATAAATATCACAGTATATGTATGGGGGAGAGTTTGGAAAAATAAAAAATAATTTATTTTTTTTTTAAAAAGGGTGATTGAAGGAAAAAGGTATAGTGGATATGCTGTTATTGAAGGAGTAAAAGTAAAAGAAAGTGGGAGTTTGCCTTCAAATTGGTCAGCACAAGTGTGTGAGTTATGGGCATTAAGGAGGGCATTGGAACTCTATAAAGGACAGACTGTAAACATATATACAGACTCTAAATATTGCTTTGGCCTGGTACATACCTTTGGGAGAATATGGAAAGAAAGGGGATTGATAACTAGCAGGGGAAAGGCGCTTATCCATGAAAAACTAGTAGAAGATGTTATGGAAAAGGTAAACTGGCCTCTTAAACTGGCTGTCATCCATGTAAAAGGACACCAGAGGGGGCTGTTACCCGAAATAAGAGGGAATCGCTTGGCTGATGAGGAAGCTAAAAGGGCAGCAAAAGAAGAAAAACTTTGTATCTTAATTCCTGTGTTGGAAGAGCCCAAAGAAGAACAGGTCTTCACTCAGAGAGAATTAAAAAGAATTCAAGAATTAGGATCTAGCTATGACAAACTGGATAAACAATGGAAATTACCAGATGGGAGGGCCTGGTTATCACAAGGTACTGCAAGAATGGTGATCCAAAAATTACATGAGGGGAGTCATTGGGGAACTAAAGCACTGGTAGAAACGTACTTGAAATCCTATGCTACCCTTGGAATTTATGGGATAGCCCAAAGGGCCACAGAGGGATGTTTAATATGTAAAAAGGTTAACAAACATCAGAGTGTTAAGGCTCCCAAAGGAGGGAGACCAATAGCTATTAGACCCTTTCAGTATGTGCAGATAGATTTTACTGAAATGCCTAAGATAGGGAAATTAAAATATCTACTTGTGTTGATAGATCATTTGACTGGGTGGGCAGAAGCATTTCCTACCACCTCTGCCACAGCTAATGCAGTGGCCAAAGTTATTTTGGAACAAATACTTCCAAGATATGGTATTGTGGAAGCATTTGACAGTGATAGAGGAACTCATTTCACTGCAAAGGTGTTACAAATAATAATGGACTCTTTGGGGATCAGGTGGAAACACCACACAGCTTGGCACCCTTCTAGTTCTGGAAGAGTGGAAAAAGCAAATCAAACTTTGAAAAATCAATTAAAGAAATTAATATTGGAAACCAGGATGCCCTGGACCAAAGTATTACCATTGGCCCTATTTAGGATTAGAACTAAACCAAGGGCCAATGTAGGATTATCACCTTATGAATTGATGTTTGGATTGCCATTGCCAAAGATAGAAGGTGGGGGCATTCTACCTGAAATATCTGATTTGTTTATTAAAAGATATGTGGAACAAGTACTGGGGTCTCAGTCTTCTCTTCGACAGGAAGGCTTGGTGGCACAAACAGCTCCTTTGGAATTTCCAGTCCATAAGATCCAGCCGGGACAGTGGGTGCTAATTTGTAAATGGAAGGAGGAACCTTTGCAACCAAGCTGGGAAGGTCCTTACCTAGTGTTACTGACTACTGAATCTGCTGTCCGGACGGCTGAAAAAGGTTGGACTCACTACACACGAGCAAAGGTGGTGACTGGACCTGAAAGAGGTTGGACGGTTATTCCAGGACAAGGACTGAAAGTCACATTTAAAAGAACTTGAATGGGTGGTGGAACAGAATCCCCATCTATTTCAAACATCTCTATTAGAATCCCAGGTGACCCCAGACGAACAACAAAAGTGTTGGTGGTGACTCATGAGAAAAATAAAAGTGGCTTGTTACAAGTAAAACCAATAACTGAGACAGAAGTCACACCATTAGAAACTGAAAAAGTAGATTTGCAAATTGTTAGAATTAGGTGGTAGATGTGTCACCTCTGTAATAGCTAGTGATTATTGTTATTGTTATTGTTGTAATTGAGAATCAATTTACGGGTGTAAGATACTGTGTAATAATCATGAGGGGGTGGATTCTAATTCTAATATTCCTGAAGATAACACACCAGAACAACCTGGGAAATGAAGGTAAACATTTGTTTGTGGAATTTGCAGAACAAGTGCATAAGGTGTTCAATTTAACCAAATGTTGGGTGTGTGGCAGGCCTTTGATAGCTCAATGGCCTATGAGAGCAGTCCCTTTGAGCCCACATTTCCTTCTCCCTGACGCTGAGGATTACACTAGCAATTGGACTGATACTAACCGACATATGTGGGAGTTAAGTAATGTTCCAACTGGCTTCTTTTGTTTAAATAGAAGTAAAGGACATCAAATGTTGGGGGAAAGTCAATGTATTTGGACTCAAACATATGACAAGATTCCACTTACAACAGGCCCTGTAAACTGTACTCAACTTAAAACATACACTAAAAAACAATGTTCTTATGCAGCAAATAGGTTAAGATTGGGATGCTTATGAAGAAAGCAGAATAAGGAGGGGATAGTAAAACAGTTAACAGAATGGATCTGGGGTTGGAGACATATAAATGGGACATTAACCTCAGAATTCACTGAATATTGGAACATTTATAAATGGCCTACAGATAAATGTACAAAGGAAGGGAAAGTATATAGATGTGTAGGAACATCCCTGTGGGCTATGCCTGTGCCACATGGAGGACAATATATGACTATAGCACCAGTTGGATGGGATGGCAATTGGAAGGGACCTTTTCCTAAGGGACAGCCAGCAAGAAAAGGGCAATATTGGATATGTGGGTCAAGAGCATATCGAGCATTGCCCCCAAATTGGACTGGAATCTGCTATCCAGGGGTAGTGATACCTGAATTCTTTTTATTAGAAAATGAAAAGAATAGTGAAATACAAATCCCCTAGTATAAAAAATATAGGGGAAAGAGGGATATAGCTAAAGCCCCAGAACAGAGTTGGAAGGGTGTATGGTCCACAAATAGAATCATAAAAGAATTACAACCAGTAACCTGGAATTGGTGGACCATAGGAGGATATAGAGGGCTATATACTTTGACCAATGGAATAATAAGATTACAAGCTGTGGTAGAAGTAATAGCTAATTGAACAGCTACAGCTCTAGAATTACTGGCTACTGAGGTAGGACAAATTAGAGAAACTGTAATTCAAAATAGAATGGCTTTAGATTATATATTAGCTTCTGAAGGAGGAGTATGTGGAAAATTTAATTACACTAACTGTTGTTTACAGATAGATGATAATCATGAAGCAGTGATGGACATTGCAAAAGGAATCAGGAATGTGGCCAAGGCTCCTGAACAAAAGTATGAAAATATGTGGGGTGATTGGAGCTGGTTAACAAATTGGCTTCCCAATTTTGGATGGTTAAAACAAATATTTATAGGACTAGTGTTTATAGTTGTGATAGGTATTATGTGTTGTGTTTGTCTCCAATGTTTACCCTGCTGTATTTCATTTTGCACCAAAACATTGGGGTCAGTAGCGAAAAACATCTCTGAAGAAGATGTACAGATTCAATTTATGTTATCTAATATAGCCAAAAATGAAGATTCATCAAAGTATACAGAAATACAGGGGGGGTTGATAAATATGCATCAATATGATAAATCTTCAGAGTCAGTTAAACCTACCATACAATGGAAACTAATTAAATAGAAACAAATGGTGAGAGTCAGGAAGAGATAACATAAAGGAAGTAAGATAAACCATATAGGCAAAAATAGCTGGGTCTGAGAAAGGAAGAAGAGAAGCCATAAAAATATATATAGTTGTAAAAAGGAAATGGCTAGCCAGGAAATACAGGTTGAAGGGGAAAATAGGAAACTAAGCCGAATAAGATAAGAGGAAAGGCACACTGAAAAGCAGGAAAAGAACTTATTGTTTTAAATGGGGACATAAATATATACTGAGTTTAAAATAACCATTTAAATGTCTAATTTTTCTTATTCTTATTGTATATGTGAATATGATTTACCGGTAATATGTTTTTAGGAAATATGTATAAGTGGATGGAAAGAGTGTAACCTCATAGTACCTCAGCCAATGGGGAAAGAGGAGGGCTGTAGCGGCCGGTGATAGGGATGAATAAAAGAAGGAGATATTTTGGGTTAAAACTTTGAAGAGAACCAAGCTTTGAAAGCTTCTCTTCCGCTTATTGCAATAAACAAAACAAAAGGCCTTCACTGTGTCTTGGCTGGTTATTGGTCAGGCGAGCTTGCCTCTGGTCACAAAGGAAAGTAGCCAGGAGCACATAACAGCTGTTGTGTCCTGAGCCTGCAAGATGCAGGCTCGGGACGTTGCAAGAGTCCCGGGCATTTGCAGAGGCTGCCCGGGGCCAGACTGAGCGGCGCCGGCCTTGTGCGCATGCGCAAGGTGGGAAAAGCCCGCCTCATGATTGGTTGAACTTGCCCGGGGATCAGAGGGTATAAATAGAGGCCTGCGTGCCTCTGCTCTGGTTGTTCGAGAGTAGAGCAAACAATAAAGACTTGTTAGAGATGAATCGTCTCAAGCGCCATTATTCCCAGGACTTAACAACAGCCTCTTGTCTTTTCTGTCTCTGGAGGCTTTTCCTTGTTTGATGAATATATGGAAGAGAGAAAATATGGGGGGGGGGGGGGGTGTTTCAAATTCTTCCTTCAGAAGGAGATGGGAATGAGAAAGAGGGAGGGAGGGAAGTCCCGCCTTAGCACTTGGCCATCAGCAGCCCTGCCATTGACTTTGCTTGTCAAAAGGTTGCAAAAGGGGATCACATGACCCTGGGACAGTGTGACCATCATAAATATGAATCAGTTGCCAAGCATCCAAATATAAATCACATGGCCCTGGGCATGCTGCAATGGTCATAAGTGTGAAAAATGGTCATAAGTCAGTTCAGTGCAATTGCAACTTTGAACAGGTTTTTTTTTTGGTCATCAAGTTTTTGACACCTTGCTAGGTGGTACTCGAATATTGCCATATCCTAAAAGTGGCACAATCCGTGAAAAGGTTGAAAAGCCCTGTAATAGAGGCCTTGCAACAGCTTGGGGTGATGCAGGAGCCAGGAGATCAGCAGCTGGTGGGAGGATGACCGCAGCAAGGAGGTTGGTCGCTGCCCCTGAACGCACAGCAACCACTGAGGGGCCCGCAAATGAGGGAGATCCAGCAGCAACCCCCACCCATCCAGCAACCATTGAGGGGCCTACAGCAGCAGAGGGCGCCACAACTCCCAGCTGGCCAACAGCAGGGAAGACAACAGCAGCCCCCACCCAGACAGCAACCTTTGGGAGACCTCCGGCAACTCAGGAGGCCAATACTGCCGGTATTGCAACCACAGCAGGGGGGTTGGCCACAGCCCCCGAATGTGCAACCCCTGGGAATACGGCAGCAGCTAGGGTGGGGCCAGCAGCAACTTGGGGTGCAACAGCCACAGTGGGGGGCCCAGCAGCCAGTGATTGCTCCACCTTTCAGAGCAACCTTCAATGGGGACCCAGAAAAGCTGATTTTTTTTCTCAACCAAGTGTGCTCTCATTTGAACCGCTGGGCCTATCTCTACCTGGACCCAGGCGCTATGGTCAATGTGATTGCGTCCAGCTTAGAGGGAGAGGCATCTGAATGGCTGAACAATTTATATAATGAGCAAGCCCCCGAATTGGAGGATCCCCACCTCTTCCTCCTGGGACTGAGAGAAAGATTTGAGGACCCATCCATTGCCCTCAAAGCAGAAGAACAAATCCATAAGATAAAACAAGCAAGCAGACCTGCCCTGGAATACATACGAGAGTTCTGCAAGTTAGCCAGTCGGATAGAGAGGTGGCCTGAGCAGTCCATAGTCCATCACTTCAGGGAAGGGTTGGACAACCACCTCTCTCAAGCCTGCATCTATCGAGCGGTACCTTATCAACTGCAAGAATGGTACCAGGTGGTGGAAAGACTAGATGTCCAGCTCGTCCGCTATAAGAAGCCTCCCCCACCTGAAGCTGAGTCGAGGCCAGAGCAACCCCAACGCCAACCACCCCCAGAAAACCTCCAACTGCTGCGACTGCTGAAAGACCCAGGCCACCTGCAGGCCCACCAATCAAGTGCTTCCGATGCAGACAGCAGGGACATCGAGCAGCGAACTGCCCAGTCCCCTACCCCCGACTACAGAGCAGACCGGGACCAGCAGCGAGAAAGAAACCTGCCCAGCAGCCAATGAGAGAGAAATCCAACCGGATCAAACAGGAAACTGTTGCCCAGGTCACATCCTCCACACAAGAGGATGCCGGGACTCAGGCTGGACCCGCCCCCACTCTACCCTCTTTCGACAGCGACGACATGTCCCACCTTTCTCACTGCCTGCCAAACTCATAATCCCTAAGTCGGGAGCACAGGCAGACTTAAAAGTGCTAGTCGATTCCGGATGCTCCCGATGCATATTAGCTTGCCATTTGCCATGAAAATGGGCATAGGAGCAAAACTGCTCTCCAAACCCGTGAGGTTTGAGCAAGCTAATGGCTCCCTGATGGGAGGGACTTTAGTCATGCAATTAACTGAGCCCCTACATTTAGAAATAGGTGAGCACTGGGAGTTTATTCGCTTCCTGGTGGCTCCAAAAATGACTGAGGCTGTGATCCTAGGATTAGCCTGGTTGGACAAATGGAAGCCATTTATCTGGTGGGAGAAAGGAATGAGAACTGTGAGGCTACCTATAGGGCCAAACCCCCCCCCCCCCACTGATTCAACTGACGTTACAGAAAACTTTAGGCCACCTAATGAGCGAGCGCACATGGCTGCCTCACCACCACCAGGTGAGCCACTCATCCCCAGTGAGTACCAGGATCTAGCAGAGGCATTTAGTGAGAAAGATTGCGATGCCCTGCCTCCTCCCTGACCCAATGATTGCTCTATCAAACTGTTGCCGGGAGCCAAACTCCCATGACCGAGAATGTACGCTATGTTCCCCCTCGAAATGGAGGAGATGCAGCGATACATGGATAAAAACCTAGCAAGGGGATTCACTGAACGGGCCAAGTCTGCTGTGGGAGCCCCTGTGTTGTTTAAAGAAAAAAAAGATGGGTCTCTTCGTCTCTGCGTTGATTATAAAGGTCTGAACGCAGTGAGTGTGGAAAATAAATACCCCCTCCCACTCCTGAAGGACTTACTCACCCACCTGGCTAAGGGGAGTGTCTTCACTAAATTAGACCTGAGAGAGGCATATTACCGGGTGAGAATAAAGGAGGGAGATGAGTGGAAAACTGCCTTCAACTGCCCGATGGGGAGCTATCAGTTCAAAGTCATGCCATTTGGACTACAGGGGGCCCCAGCCGTATTCATGCAGTTGATTAATGAGGTCCTACATGATCATTTATACAAAGGGGTTCTGGTGTATCTTGATGATATCCTGATATACAGCACGAATATGACTGATCATATAAAGCTGGTGAGAGAAGTGTTAAAGAAGCTATTGAATGCAAAGCTTTATGCCAAATTGTCAAAATGTGAATTTCACCAGACCCGATTAGATTACCTTGGTTACAGAATTTCCAATGAGGGCATTGAAATGGACCCAGCCAAAGTGAGGACTGTAATAGAATGGCAGCCCCGAAAGACTCGCAAACAGCTCCAGAGCTTTCTAGGTTTTGCCAACTTCTATCGTCAATTCATCCCCCCCTTTGCCGAGATTGCCCTACCCCTTACAGAACTACTCAAAACAGGCAAAGGAGGAGGGAAGCCGCGACTGAGCCAACCACTAGCATAGACTATGGGCTGTCAAACAGCTTTCAAGAATTTAAAAGACTATTTGCTGCTTAACCGGTCCTAAAACACCCCTGCCCAGGGGAGCCCTTTGTAATTCAAGCTGACGCCAGCAACGTGGCCGTCGGAGCTGTATTACTGCAAAAGAACAAAAGTGGGATCTTGCAACCCTGCGCCTACACCTCTAAAAGGTTTACTGAAAGCGAAAGGAGATGGGCAATCTGGGAGAAGGAGGCCTTCGCGATTAGGTGGGGGCTATGAAACTGGCAACACTATCTAGAAGGGAGCAAGGTGCCTTTTGAAGTATGGACAGATCACAAAAATCTGGAAGCACTGAAAACTCCCCGCAAATTGTCCCCAAAGCAAGTGCGATGGGCACAGTACTTTAACTGTTTCAACTTCACCCTAAAGTACATACCAGGAGGAAAAAACCTTCCCTCACTGTAGAATGATGGACTTTAAATTGTTTGGAAAAGGCCTTACAACCCTTCCCAGATTGATGGACAGCAACAATTGTTTCTCTAACATCATTGCTGATGTCTTTCCTCTTTGGCATTGTGTTAACACACACCTCAGTGCAGAATGGGACATTTAGGCATAGACCCTTGGCTGCACCTCCTTCACCCCGCCACCGACTTCAGCCCATTTACAGCCAGCTTTCCCCCTCCACTGGCCCTCCCCCAGCCATTCTCCATGGCCAATGGGCCCCCGGCCCTTCACTCTTCAGCCTGGCCCATTCGCCCAGACACTGTTTGACCCGGTCCTTTGGCTGCATGGGACAAATAAACCCTAGCCAATCAGGTGGCAGGCAGAAGTCATGGTGCTGCAGGGACAATGTGCGATTGGTGATGCGTGATCGCAGGGGCTGGGGGGGTGGGGGGGCAGCATGCAATGCAAGGTTTTTTAAAAAGTACTGGGGCTGGTTCACAAGTTTTGGGGCCTTGTAGATCTGTCACCAGGACCAGAGGGAGGGGGAGTGGTGGCAGGAGTAGCAGCCGCAGTGGCCACTGGGGGGGGCAGACAGGACAGAGTGTGTTGGGGGTGAACCAGGAAGGGAGGGAGGGGCGCCTCAAGGGAGCTTGACAAAGACAGCTTGGCTCACAACTCAAACGAAAGAGGAGGAAGTGCATGGCCAGCCCGTCTTCTGGTGTTGCCAGGGGTGTGGGGGGAGCATGGCAGGTGAACAGAGGTGGTGCGCGAACTGCCCGTTTGGTGACAGGCTGGAGTCCAAGAGCAGAGGCAATGGAGGGGAGGGTGGAAAAAAAAGGAACCCACTGCTCTGCAGTTTTTTTTTTTAAGCTGTCAGAAGCTCTGGGCAGAGCGGGCAACAGGCAGGCAGCAGTGGGCGGGGGCTTCCCATTTTGTCCACCCTCCCCTCCGTTGCCTCTGCGCCTGGACTCCAGCCAGACACTGAACTGGCAGTTCATACGCCACCTCCGTTTGCCTGCGCTTCCCCCCCCGCCACCCACAATTGCAGAAGCCTCACCGGCCTTGCAGTTCATCTCCACTCCCCCCCACACTGGCCTTGCTGTTTGCCTGTTTGCCCCCTGCCCCTCAATGCCAGAAGACGTGCCAGCCTTGCTCCTCGTCCCCTCTTTCGTTTGAGTTACGAGCCAAGCTGTCTTTGTCAAGCCCCCTTGAGGTGCCCCTCCCTCCCTTCCTGGTCCCCCACAACACAGTCTAGCCTGTCTGTCCCCCCCCCAGTGGCCTCAGTGGCCCCAGTAGCTGCTACACCCGCTACCACTCTCCCTCCCTCCCTGGTGACAGATCTGCAAGGCCCAAAAACTTGCACAATGCCCCCCCCCCAGCCCCTGCAATCGCCAATCACCCATCACCAATCACACGCTGCCCCCAAAGGGCCAAGTCAAACTGTGTCTGGCCAAATGGGCCATGGAGAATGGCAGGGGTGGGGGGAGAGGGCCAGCAGAGGAAAGCTGCCTGTAAATGGGCTGAGGCAGGTGGCAAAGGAGTTTAGGACATGCCTAAACATCCTAAACTCCCTCAGTGTTGAAGACCAGCAAACCTCTAAAACCTCAGCTTTTATAGAGGTAGTCACACTTCCTGATGATCAGTTGATCAAGGGCACTTGATTAGCAGCACCTGGCTGCTACTTAGCCTCTTCATACCTATGGAAGCAGTAAAGGTGTACTTAGTTTTTCACACATGGCTACTCCATTTTAGCTTTCTTTTTGTAAAATAAATGATGACGTGTTATATGTCACGTGTTGCTCATCTGAGGTTGTATTTATCTACTTTTAAGAACTGCTAAGGACCAGATGGTTTTTACTGTCCTGATACGTAAAACCATAGAACTCAAAGAGAGTGTACTTTCTTTTTCACACGACTGTATTTGAGCTTCAGCTTCAGTATCTGTCCTTTCAAAGAACAGTCAGGGTTGATTTCCTTTAGGATTGACTGATCTGATCTCCTTACAGTCTAATGCAGGGCTTGTCAACCAGTGGTACGTGTACCACTTGTGGTACGCGACCACCTGGCGGGTGGTACGCGGTGTCACCTTCCTCCCCCCCGCGGCGTCGCCTTCCTCCCCCCCTCCGCTCCTTTCCACCTCACTTGTTTGTGGAAAATATGCTGCTTGGCGGCAGCCTGCACGAACTTTACCGAATGTGCCCTGCAGGAGACGCTTGAAGAGCGCAGGCGCAGAGCAAGCCCCCCCGCCCCAGGGACTCATTGTGCAGCAACTGGTTTGATTTCTCGTGCACTCAGATCAGCAAAGGGGAGGCCGCCGCAGTGCCGAACTCTTACGCTTGTGAGCTGGCAACCCCCCAAATGTGCGCTTGTCAGCTGGGAGGTCTGGCGCCGGCGCCGGCCGCCAGTCTCCTTTGCCACCCCGTACATCATCCTCGACCCCTCCCCCAGCCCGTTCATGTCGAGCCCGCCGGGGCTTGACAGGGAGGGAGGGAAGGAGGAAGGGACTCCTCCTCCTCTCCTAAGGTTCAAAGCGTGATCAGCTTCCCAAGGGCGCCACAATCCCAATTCATGTGTTTCTGCCGTACCTCCTCGGCGCTCCCGGGAACGGGGTGGGCGGAAGAAAGCTTGGCTAGGCTAGGCAAAGAAAAGCCACGGAGCCGCGAGCTCAGGTCGCAGGAAGGCCGGGGAATGGGGTGAAGAAGAGGAAGGGGGTTGGGAGAGAGGAAACGCCAAGCTTGTCCTCGCCTCTCCCAAGAACTTCCTGCGCCACCTCACAGGAACACCTGGTTTCAGATTTACGCTGCAAAAGTATTTCTCGCGCAGAAGAGAGAGGAAAAACAATTGCGGAACACTCGGCAATCCCTTGCAAGGCACCATGTACCTTGGTGCTTATTTCCTAATGCCTTCCCCCCGTGTTTTCTGCTCCACCCCAAATTCGCCTCCCTTCCACTCTCCTTACGCAGCCATCTATGGTCTTAATACAGCCCTAAGTCTGTCTCGCTTTCAACACCCCCTAAAATTCTTCATTCAGGCAGGCTTCCAGAGTTCGGCTGGCAGGATGCAGGTAACCCCTCCCCCCTGTCCTGCCGCCTCCCACGGCACCCTGCCGCTCCACGTCCCGCACCTCCGTGTCTCAAGTCTCCGTGGCACAGAACTGCTGGCGTTATGCTTGGGTGGAAGACTTTTTCTTTTACAGATGGGGTGGGTGGGCCTGACATTCACGGGCAGGCAGGACTCTGTCCGCCGAGCCGCCGCTTCCCCATCGCACTCCACGCCAGCCGGCTCCAAGGGCCGCTAACGCGCTCCCCGCCGCCGGCGACCATGCAAGCCCTGGCAACTGCTCCAGCCGAAGAAGCAGGCGGCTGGGAGGCCGCCGCGGTGCCTACCTCCTGCACCCGTCAGCTGGCGACCCCCGGACCTGCACCCACCCGCCCCATGTGTAAAAGAAAAAGTCTTCCGCCCAAGCATAACCTTTAAGGATTTTAAGGATCTTTGAGAGGGAGAGAGAAATAGAGAGAGGGAGAGAAAGAGGGAAAGAGAAATAGAGGGAGAGAAAGAGAGAGGGAGGAGAGAGAGAAAGAGGAGAGGGAGAAAGGGAGAGAGAAAGAGGGAGACAGAGGGAGAGAGAGAGAAAGAAGGAGGGAGAGGGAGGGAGAGAGAAAGGGAGACAGGGAGAGAGAAAAAGAAAGGGAGACAGGGAGAGAGAAAGAGAGAGGGAGGGAGAAAGAAAGAGAGAGAGGGAAAGAGAAAGGGAGAAAGAAAGAGAGAGAGAGAAAGAAAGAAAGAAGGAGAGAGATTAAATTAGTAACATGGCTGTTCAGTGAATCTGGTTTCCCCACTAACTTTGCTTGTCACAAGGTTGCAAAAGGTGATCACATGACCCTGGAACAATGTGACCATCATAAATAAGAATCGGTTGCCAAGCATCCGAATGTAAATCACATGACCCTGGGGATGCTGCAGTGGTCATAAGTGTGAAAAATGGTCATAAGTCACTTTTTCCAGTGCCGTTGTAACTTTGAACAGTCACCAAGCAAACTGTTGTAAGTCGAGGACTACCTGTACTTTATCACTTTTTTCCATTTTTTTTTTGTCATCAAGCTTTTGACACCTTGCTGGGTGACTGGTGGTACTCAAATGTTGCCATATTCTAAAAGTGGTACAATCGGTGAAAAGGTTGAAAAGCCCTGGTCTAATGGACTCGAGTCTTCTCAAACACAATTCGAAAGCATCAATTCTTTGGTGCTCAGCCTTCCTTATGGTCCAATTCTCACAGCCATACATTACTACTGGGAAAAATCCTTTACCCTTCTTTACACAGCATCAGACAGTTCCTTTTGTCCTTGGTCTCCCGGCACTGTTATGGACTTTTTTGCTTCTTAAAAAGGCTGCATTGCATCTTTGCTACCAGAGATGTAGTAGTTCTCAATGTATGACCACAATTGAGCCCAAACTTTCTGTTGCTAAGCGAGAAACTTGAGTTTTGCCCCATTTTACGACCTTTCTTGCCAGAATTAAGTGAATCACTGCAGTTAATGTTAGTAACACAGTTGTAAAGTGAATCCAGCTTCCCCATTGACTTCGCTTGTCAGAAGGTTGCAAAATGTGACATGACGCCAGGATGCTACAATTGTCATAAATATGAACCAATTGCCAAGAATTTGAATTTTAATCATGAGTCCATGGGGATGCTGCAACAGTCATAAGTGTGAAAAATGGTTATGTCACTTTTTTCAGTGCCTTTGTAACTTTGAATGGTTGTAAGTCGAGGACTACCTGTAATATGTCAGGGCTCAGACTAATTCATAGTGTAACCGGAGCTCTAAATCAAGGCACTTGCCAGCCATAGGATTTTCCCCGGCTTTGAACCTGCGGCCGCGGAGCCGCCTATCGCAAGCCCTTGAATGACACGCTCTCGGCCGCTAGACCGGCTTTTCAAGTCACAGCCTCGGAGCAACTTCTAATTTTCTGCCAAGCTGGCCGAGAGAAGTCAAAAGCAGATCCCGCCCATTTAACATCGAGGCGGCCTATAGCACGACGAGCGAAGTTTCCAGGAGGCTCGGTCTTTCTGGGGAAGCTGCGAAAACCGCGGAGGGTGGCGTGGCCACAGATTCTGGTGACGCGTCGAGGATCGGACTAGGCAATCGTCGAAGTCCAGAGGCAGAAAGAAAAGTAAAGGGCCCCAAAGAGCAAAGCACCACCCGGCTCCGGTGCAGCCTTCTCGCGTGCACATCTACTTGGCAGAAATTCCAGTTCGGCGTCCCCTGGGGAAGTCTACCTAGGATTTCAGCGCTAGCAATAAAAATGCGCCACTTGGGCACGATGCAAAGTTCCAGCCATGCCCCGCGGACGCTCACTCGCAATTAGCCAGAGAAAAGCGCCGCTCCCTGCCACACTCGAAACAGCCTCAGAAAGGATTATTTGCAAGCAGATAGGACAAAATCACATTCGCCGCTGTCTTTTTCCAAGTCTTTCCCTTTCCGCGGCTAAGTGAATCGACATTACCGCAGCATAACTACATATTTAAAGTCCCGCAAGACTGGTATATAACGTCACACCGTATTCTCTGCGACGGGGAGTGCGCATGTGCATCTTCGTATTCGCTTTCGCTTCTCTCAGAACGGGATGATCTACTCTACGGCAACTCCCTAGCGCTTGCGAGCTTATTCGAGTATTTTTTTTTCAGCTGCGCCAAATGGCGAACTTCCTCCGTTCTGTTTTTATGCGTATTGCCTTTCTTATTTCGACTGCAATTAAAAAGGAGTGCCAACTTGCGCGCCCATACCTGTACAGACTGGGTTTAGGTGTTGAACTATGCCATACTTTGCTTAATAAACACCAGTAGCTGATTTCACTTTTCGCGTGCGTATACCCACATCCCCATCACGCTACAATACAATTCTGAGAGCAGCGTGAAATAAGAAAATTAAATATCTTACTATTGCAATAAATTGTAAAATACAGTTTGCGAATTAAATGTTCATACCATATGCTTAGCCAAAACAGAACAAGCCGCTCAGGGGAATGTTTGAACTCCACCACATACACGTAGTCAAATATTATAGAACAGATTTTCTGCGCAGAAAGCATTTTGTGACATAACAGGGTACCACAGTATTAGTAACAAAGTGTTTTTCAATTAATCTAGTAATACCTCCTGACTTGTGAGCAATACCTCTAGCTGAGGACAGTCTATGCCCAATTTAGCATCAGTTAAAAGTATAAAGTCGCCATAAAGACCTACCAATGTATATTCAGATCTACAGCAGGCTCCCCTATGGTCAATTATTACAATAAGATCAGATGGTGTTGTTTGAGGACTGCCACACAATTGGCACGGAAGTGTCTTGTCTACATGGCCCCAATGGATCCAGCTAACTTTGTCAGTCATCTCCAAGTTAATGTCTTCAGTCCATCAACCTTAATCCAAATACTTCTCAACTGTATTGGCAAGATGCAATCTAACTTGTTGGCCATGCTCAATTTCTTCTAACAGGACCAGTTACAGGCATTCTGGTACCAAGGTTGACCATCAGGGATAACTATGTACAAGAACCCAAGCTCCACAAGCGCCTAGTAATCAGCACTGTGAAGCCCCTTCCTCGCTTTCACTTTACATCACCACCACACACCCCCCCTCACAACTCTGGTACTCCCCTGCAATCACACTGTTTGGTCTTACTGTGTCTTGAACTGAGGCCAGAATTCAAATAGTCTAATGCTGATCCTCTCTGTTTTTGAAAACAACTCCTTTTTCCTGCTTAAGCCACTTGTTTCCAGGTGTGTAACTGGATTGGGGGGGGGGGCATGATAAGCCCCTTTCCCTTGGATGACTAGCCTACTAGACATCCTTGCCCTCATGAGCAGGAGGGGAATATTTTCAGGCCTTGAGGTAGCACTCTTGGAGAGAAGGTGTTTGGGTAGCAAAGTACTGTGGGTGTTGGATGCAAACAATTTAGTTATATCCATAAATTGAGAATAATCACTTTTACATATGCAGTAGAAGCTGTTTTTGCATCAAAACCACTGGCAAGAAAAGGATGTTCATTCCAATGTACTTGGAAATAAATACTACTGATATAGTAAAATATTTTCCTAGGGTAGATCTGCTGAAAGCAAGGTATCTATGCAACTGTCTTGAGAGACCTTGAAAATACTTTCCCTGAAATAAGCTGCCATGGTCTTTTTGAGATCATGTCCACACTGAAAATAACTACATTCACAAGTGCAGACACACAGATAATTATGCTTATGTAAATGACAATTAACCTTAGCACAACTGGAAGTAAAATTATTTAAATCAGTCAGAGATCCATCAAAACAGTGAAAATTGTTTCAATGGTGCATTTAAATTTGTTAATCTCACTGAATTCAATTAATTTACTTCCCAGTTTTGTCTAAAAGAGATGTCACTTTGTCCTTATGTGTTCTGTAACAGATCTACCAGTAGAACTCTAAGTGATTCACAGTAGATTAGATTTTGACTATGATTATTTTGAAAATCAACAAAATAATTCTTCCCCCACCGCCCCAAATAAATGCTGGAATTAAGCTATCTTTGGAGCAGATTGTATATGCAGAGCTGTCTTTTCTGAGTCTCAGGATACATTTCCGAGTCCAGAATTCTTCCATTTATAGTGCATGATTTTGTCTATCTGACTCCCTATGAAGAAGCTCGAAATTCTAATAAAATCCAAAATAGATCTCCTCAGGCTCAAAAGTAAGACATTAAATTCAATGCAACTTACATATACTAAGTATGCAGAGAATTAGATCAGTAAACCCAGTGCTTTAAAAAAAAAAAAAAAAAGGTGCCGGAACTCACACACGTCATACAACCCGCCTTGCCTACCCTACAAGGTTCCATCCAAAAAAGGTGCCGGAACTCCATTCTGGGAGTTCTATGAGAAAAAAAAGCCCTGAGTAAACCTGTACTGAAATGAAAGTTGCAAGCCTAAACTCACTTTCCCCTTTGAAGAGAATTGCCTTATTCACACATGGTTAATGGCACTCATTATTGACTAAATTAACAGTTATTGGCTGGGTTCCCACAATACACTGAGCCATAGGCTAATCAGCCATATTTTAGCCTAGCATGATTTTTGACACCATGTTGTATGGTTCTATTTACATTTGTTGTGTCAATGAGACTTATTGCTACAGTAGATAGACCTGACTATCCCCTGGGCATTATAAAACCAAATTTAAAAGCATATGCATGCACACACATCCCCTAACATCAAAACCAAAAGCTCTGATTTTTTTAAAAAAAATGTTTAAGCTTGCTCACGTATTGGAATTTTCTCCTAAGGAAAGAGCACAACACTGAGGAGAAATGGCCAAACTTTATTCAATGATCATTGAACCTGAACAATAGAGAGACAAAGATCTTTATAAAATTTGAAGTTGTGGGGTGGGAAATCTGAAGGAGCTGATTTGTGGAGGCATTTTGATCAAGTGAGATAATTTTTTAAACAAAGAAATATGTATTTTTCTATTGTAAAGCAAAGTTTATAAGAATTCCATTGTTAAGAGGATGGGATATCTGTGGTTTCTCATCTCTGGCTTCCTAGATGAATTTATTTTAGGTGAAAGCTTTTCATTGTTTTCTGTGTGATAGGATTAAAGGACCATTTTGGCAGTGGAAACGTCATGTTTGAGTTATGCATTAGTTTGAGGCTGGTCTAGTTTACATATGAAAGTGGGGGGGAGCAAGGACAGCAGAGGAAATGGGGAAAGAGTTTGCAACAAGAGAGGTGGGGGGGCAAAAAAGGCAAAGAAAAAGGTGGGGGGGGGGGTTGTAGAAAAGTTTGCAGCTTTATTATTTTTCCATCACAGTATAAAGTACTGGGAGAAATATGTTTATTTTTACTTTTTACACATTTCTAGCAGCAGTATAAAAGAAAAAGGTGATTTCTGCACCCAGGCCATGCTGTGTTAGTTGCAAATAATATTTTCTAGATTTTCAATTGAACTTCTAAAGAGTGTTTAGGAAGAGAGTGGTGCAATAGGATGCTTGGTCACTCCCACGAAATTTTTGTGCAGCCAAAGAGGGGCAGTGATCCCAGGTTTCACTTTCAGACACTGAGGCACTCTCCCCTCCCCCCCATCTCACAAGAGAAAAAATGGCCACTGCTTTAGGAAAAAAGTGTATTGTGCTTTCCATTTGACAGCTAAGTACCCTGGAGATGAATGGGATTTGACTTGAGTGTACAAGTGAGCAGTGACAATGAGTTCACCTATTATTCCTTCTCTGAACTCTGAAATGATACGCATTGATGTAACAGCAAGAAAGTGTTATTACATACAGAAAATAATTGCATATACAAAACTAGGCTGTCAGAGATAAGGCTGAACCATAGCTTTCTCATGGACATACTACAGTATATTTCCATTTGCAGGGAAGATTCCACACACATAGACCTTCACATAGATACAGAATGTCAGAAAACATTCAAAACTCATCCTCACACAGATGAATTGATCCACTCCAGGAAAAGAAAAGCTATGCCACTTACTAGCCTGGTTGCATTCTTTGTTCTGAAAAGTGCACTGCCAAAACTGTGACTGGGGAGCAGGCTTACCTTTTTCAGTGAAAGGTTAAAAGTTTACTTTTTAGATTTAATTATGACTGGGTTCTTTAAAAACAAAAGTAATTTGGTTGCTGAAACACACAAAAAGAAGACACATTTAATTTATAGAATGAACTGTTCAAGGGTTTGGATACTTGTTGGGTAAATAAAACGAACAGTGTTTGGAACAGGCCTGTTTGTGGTTCTTAGTTATAAAAAAAGAGAATTTCTCAATGTTCACTCTGCATTAATACCAGTAGCAATAGTGGTTTCTTATCATCTATTCATGTTCTCAGAAGTTTGGTGTAGTGGCTAAGGCATCAGGCTAGAAACCAGGAGACCATGAGTTCTAATAAAAAAACCTAAGTGTAGCCTTGGGCCAGTCACTTTTTCTCAGCCCTAAGAAGGAAGCAATGGCAAACCACTTCTGAAATCTTGCCAAAAAAACCTGCAAGAACTTATCCAGATAATTGACAGGAGTCAACGACTCAAAGGCACCAAAAATAGTCCCTTTAATATCAGTGAGATTTACATCCAGGGAGACAAGGCATGGAAGTCCATATTAAGCAGGGTTTCTTTTGGTGAATGAAAATTTAATCTAATGAAGCAGTCATTAACTATAATAGGAATATTGGCCCCTGGGCAACCCTCTGCCAGTGCTACTTTCGTTTCTGGCGTGATCAACCGCTCCTCATCGATTTTGACAAAAGCAATGAGATCGTTCCTTGACTCCAAACTCAAATACACTAACACTAACTGAAGATCGAAATACTGGACGAAAATCACATTTAAATGTGAGGTTCTGTTTCCTGGCGCAGATGATGAGCGGAGGCCAGCCGGTTTAGAGTGAATGTTTTTGTGAGTTTCCTTCTCTCCCTCTCCGTTTACAAACTCTGAGCCATGATGCCCCTACACCGAACCCAAAAGGCGGTGGGTAGAATCAGACCCGGAGAGTTGGACTCCTGGCTTGCGCTCTGGCTGGGCCAGTCTTAAGCCTGTTTTTCTCCGAAAGAAGTCCCACTGACTTCAGGGCAGTTTATGTGGCAGCGTGGGGAGAAAAGCCCCAAGTGCCAAAGGTTAGCCCGAGACCTCTCCGGAAGAATCTAGATTCTAGAGGATTTTTCTTGAAAGGGAAGGGCTCCTTTCTTCCTTTTTTCAGCTGCATTTTTGAAACAGAAGCTTCGCCAAGGAACCTTGTTTGGAAGTTCGCATAACTCTTCTACAAGCAAACTCAGTCAGGAGCGGCAGCCCGGTGAGATGATGCAGAAATACGTTTTCTTCTCTCCTTCCTTCCACTTCCTCCTCCTCCCCCTCCCCCTTGGTTGGATTAGAACTTGGACTCGTTTCTCTGCTGCCAGTCTTTCCTTATAGAAATAGAAAAATAGAAAGCTGACGGCAGAAAAAGACCTAGTGGTCCATCGAGCCTGCCCTTTGAGTTTGTTTTTTGTTTTCTTTTTAATTTATTATTTTATAATTTCTATTTTCTATTTTTTTCTTTTTTAAAAAAAAAATGTCAGATAAACATGTGTTTATCCCAAGCATGTTTAAACTGCTTCCTTACGTAAACCGCGGAAGTGCTCTGCTCCCAAAGGGAAAGAGGAACCGCCTCATGCCCTAAAATGAGGTGGAAGGAGGAGGGGAAGTGAATTAGCTAGCTGCTAGACCAGGGGTAGGCAACCTTGGCTCTTTTATGACTCGTGGACTTCAACTCCCAGAATTCCTGAGCCAGCTATAGCTGGCTCAGGAATTCTGGGAGTTGAAGTCCACGAGTCATAAAAGAGCCAAGGTTGCCTACCCCTGTGCTAGACTACGTTTGAAACAGATCTGTCTGGCCTGGATCTCACCTGGAATGGTGGAAAAACTCAGCCCAAGAAAACTGCCTAGATCTGTCAGCTGGTCGAACTGACATCTTTGCGTTTCAGTGCACTGGCATCCAAATCCCACTCCAACGTTAGGAAAAATGTCAGTGTCTGTCTATCTGCCTAGCTCAGGGGTCTTCAAACTTGGCCCTTTTATGACTTGTGGACTTCAACTGCCAGAATTCCTCAGCCAGCGTGCCTGGCTGAGGAATTCTGGGAGTTGAAGTCCACAAGTCATAAAAGGGCCAAGGTATGTGTGTGGGTGGGTGGTATTTAGGGACATAGCCATAATCCCAGTGCCTGGGAATAGAAGGAGACAAAAACACTTAGTTGAAGGAAATGAATATTACCTTCAAGCCTATTTCATCCATAAAAGCATTGAGAGAGCTGGGAAATGGTAGAGCTGTTCTTGCTGAACATTTCCGCCCCGTTATTTATTTGATACACCACTCGTTTTTCAAGCAGTTCACCCACAAAAAGGTTTTGACTGCAGAATTCATTGTGTATCTGTTTAAATCATTAAACAAATGTTCTAAGAATTTGTTTTTCTCCAGGAGCAGGAGGCAGCAGGCAGCATACACTACACTCTTTCCTCTTTTTCCTACCACCACAATTCTGTGGGCCAGGGAAAAATAACTGTCTCAAAGTCACCAAGGCAGCTTTCCATGGCTAAGAGTGAACTGGAACTTGCATGTCCCTGGGATAGTACAACACCTTAAACACTACTCCACATTGGCTTCAATTTGTTTTGGGGAGTGACCTCCCCCCCCCAATGTTTTTGCCAAATGCAATGGCTAGGAAGAGCAGGAAAAGGGTCCTCAGAACAGAGTACTAATTTCATGCTCATGTAGTCTAAAACTGACTCAGAAGTCCTTTGGGTGTTGAGTTGCAGTCTAACTGGGACCTGGAAAAGGCCCACTGACTTTTTACAAATAAGAACAAGGCTGTCCTCAGGGTATGGGTTTTATTTAAAGGCAGTCAAGATGGCTGACACAATGGTGAGGAGACACACTTTTAACTGTCTTTGTGCATTTTCTTAACAGGGTTTGTTGGTTTTGGCTAAGTGCAACTTGTGAACATAAATCATGGCTTGTGTCTTAGTGCAACCTATAAAACCACCAATTGCAGTTTGTGAGACACAGTTTTGTGATTTTGCCTTCTAGTGACATGTCTGGTGTTATGCACTCCAGTACTTGCTTGTTAGTCACCTTTGCTGTCCTTCTCCAGCACCACAGCTCCATTTTCTGCCTGTCTTGCTTTTTTAAGGTCCAGTATTCACAACCATAGGTAGCTACAGGGAACACAATAGAGGGGACCAACCTACATTTGGTTTCCAGGCTGATGTGCTTGCTTTTCCATATCCAACTCAGGTTCATCATTGCTGTGCAACCCAGTGCAATCTGACATTTTATTTCTGTGCTGCGTTCACTGCTTTGAGCTATCTGCAATCCTAGGAAACTGAATTTTTCATGCATTCACCATCAATTTCTATTTTGATGTTTCCCTTCCTTGCAGTGGTCATGAGCTTGGTCTTTTTGATATTCAGAAAGACACCAAAATTCTCACTTTCTTCTTTGATTTTCTTGATCAGATGTTCCAGGCCTTCTTTGGTTTCTGAGAGGAGAGTTGTATCGTCAGCATGTAGAAGACTGTTGATGTTTCTTCCACCAATCTTTACCCCGACTTTTGATTCTTCAAGATCTAGCTTCCTGTAGGGGTAGCATGCGTGCAGCACACTGCCATATTCTGCACCCCCACAAATCTCATAATTCTATACCCCTTACTCCTATGCCCTTTGCTCCAGTAAAGCACCCAAAATGTCACAACACCCCTCTGACTTAATGCCTCACGTACTGAAATAGATAACAGGCTTAGTTCCTTCTTCTATCTTCCTGTCTTTGTTAGTTCCTTCTTCTTTGATCCTTATCTAGTTGTTGACCATATAATATGTAACTGGAAAATAGTTGGTTAGATGAAAGAATTGTACAATGAATAAACGATTGTCAAGCATTGAATGATTAAAGAAGCTTGTGCATGTAACAAGGAATATAAAAGCAATAAACACGACAGAGGTTGTCAGCAGCTTCAGCTTCTGCTCAAGACGTGCTTGTGACTGGTTCTTAGCACCGACATCTGGCGCCCTGAACAGGGACTCCCCCCCCCCCGAGGGAAAGCAACAGCCAACATACTTGCCGTCGTCTGGAATAGACCTCTTGGTGCACCTTCGTCCTCTGGGATTTCTCAAATGGTAAGTATGGGTTGCGATCTATCTCACCACCAGCAAAAGCATGTAAGAGAGTTAAGGTTTCTCTTACACAAATCAGGCATGACGATGCCTGAAAAGGACATTAGGAAACTAGTGAGTGAGATAGGGAAAAACTGTCCTTGGTATCCTGAACGGGGAACGCTCCGACTTAAGGATTGGGAAAGAATGGGCAACACCTTTCATCAAGAACCCCGAGCCTCAGTTGATGTTTTGCATTGTTGGCATCAATGTCGCCATGCAGTGGAAAAATATGGGGCTGATGCAGTAGCTCAGTCTCAATTAAGCTTTACTCCCTCTCCAGATTATGATCGTGAAAAGGTTTCAGTTCCGTCAGCTCCTATATCTTCCACGATGGATGTGACACCTTCAGAGCAAAAGGATTCTAGATCTTATGTTTCCATTCGCCATGTATTAGAAGATCAAATGGCGAAAGGGGAGGGAGATATGCAGGAACTAGCAGATATGCTCTCAGTTTGCCCTGTACATATGACTGGACAGGTAGCTCAAAATGGAGCTCCAGTGGTGGAATATTGACCGCTTTCCTATGCAATCTTAACAGAATTGCGTAAGGGTATAAGAGATACTGGGTTAGGAAGTACTTATGTACAAGGCATGCTAGAAGCAACAATGAGGAACCATGTTTTGGTACCGGAAGATTGGAAAACAACAATTTGTATGTTATTAACGCCAGCTCAGTATGTGGTATGGGATAGTGAGTTTAGACATCAGTGTGCATTAAGAGCTGCAACCTTCAGAGGTGCTTACCTCCCAGAGCAGTTATATGGCTCCGGTGCTTTCGCTCCAGTGAATTCACAAATTGTTTTGCCTACGGCTACTCTTCAAATATCCTCTGAATGTGCTTACAAAGCTTTTGGAAAAGTTCCGATAACTGGGAAACCATCTCAAGCATTTTCAAATATTTGTCAAAAGGCAAATGAACCATATGCAGATTTTATTAATCATCTGCAGGATGCCTTGAGACGACAAATTGATAATCCTGATGCCCAATTTGAATTGCTCATGAAATTGGCTAAAGAAAATGCCACCACTGAATGTAAACGGGCCATCATTGGATTGGGAGCTCAACCTGATTTGGCAGAAATGATTAAAGCATGTCAGGATATAGGAACTGCCTCTTTTCAAACTAATCTCTTAGCTGCAGCTCTTACAAAAGTTCAGAACCCTCAGGGGAAATGTTATAATTGTGGTAAAATTGGACACTTTAAACGGGAATGCAGAAATCCTGGGGGAGGAATGTCTGCCTCCCGACCATTTCAAAATATTGCTGGGGGGCGTCCAAAAACAAAATGCCCTAAGTGTAATAAGGGATTTCATTGGGCTAATGAATGCTGGTTGGGAAACTTCAAAGCGGGCCGGTCTCTGGCCCCGGGCCAAACAGAGACCCCTCAGTAATTCAATCAGCAATTAATAATACCCCTGCTGCCACGAGAGGGAGTGCTGGGATAGATTTAATTATCCAACAAGAAGTGTGTTTCAAATTTCCAGGAGAGGTACAAGTAGTTCCTTCGCAACTTTCTGGTCCCCTCCCCTCTGGATATGTTGGATTAATTCTGCCTCGATCTAGCATGGGAAAAAAGGGAATTTTTGTAATCCCTGGAGTAATTGATTCTGACTATACAGGCGTCATCTTTATTCAATTATGGACTAACATGCCATAGACTTTGCCATGCTATGCTAGTCCTGCTCAATTACTCCATTTGCCCTATTTTGTCCCTGCAGGGGGTCGTGATAGGGATCGAGGGGACAGCGGGTTTGGTTCCACGGATCCCGTTATAATTGCATTAACCACCCCGATCACCACCCAGCGACCCCGTCAGACAGTCCTTTTTCAGGGTAAGCATTTTGAGGGCATAATTGATACAGGGGCTGATGTTTCAGTGATTTCAGCTAAAGATTGGCCTGCATCTTGGCCCACCGACCCATGCCCTAGTGTTTGGGGTGTAGGAAGGCAACAAGGTGCGCGACAAAGTACACAATTTCTTTCTGCAAGTCTTCCCAATTCTACTGTAACTGTTCAACTTCGTCCCTTCATTCTTGACATTCATGTCAACTTATGGGGATGAGGCCTACTTAGTAAATGGGGGGCTACCGTCACTTTCGACGAATAAATCGTTTGCCTTACCCTTAACTTGGTTAACTACTACACCTGTTTGGGTGGAACAATGGCCTCTTCCTCTATACCAGCGGTTCTCAACCTGTGGGTCGCGACCCCATTTGGGGTCGAACGACCATTTCACGGGGGTCGCCAAACAACGCAGTCCGCCATTTTTTTCCCCTTTTCAACGCAGTCTGCCATTTTTTTTACCTTTTCCTTAGCTGTGCTACTCCCTCTTATTCTATTGGCTTTTGAAAGCCAATAAAATAGACTCTATTCAAGAGACTCTATTCTATTGGCGTTCGAAAGCCAATAGAATCTATTGGCTTTCAAAAGCCAATAGAATAGGCTCTCTTGAATAGAGACTAATTCTATTGGCTTTCAAAAGCCAATAGGAATTGTCCAGGCTGTCTCTGCCCTGCTGAGCCCGGCAAAAGTCCCAGTCTGCAAACGGTGCTGCAAGTTGTCTGCAGCTAAGGTGAGCTTTCTGGACGTTTCCACCCCTCCCTGCTCAGCAACTCCCAAAAGTAAGTAAAAGAGGGCCAGGGGTGGGAGGTGGGAGGCCGGCGGGCGCAGGGAGGGTTGCTGGCGCACGTGGGGCCCGGCGGGTGCTTACCTCCCTTGGGCTGGGCCAGCTGGTGGCCCAGCCGGTGGTCGGCCTGCGTCCTCGCTGCCGCTTGCCATGGCCGCCCAGGAGCGCCTGGGCCTGCCGCCGCACCGAACGTGCAGTGGCCAAGGTAAGGCTAGCGGAGCAGCGGCGGGTGCAGGGAGGGTTGCTGGCGCACGTGGGGCCCGGCGGGCGCAGGGAGGGTTGCTGGCACGCGTGGGGCCTGGCGGGTGCTTACCTCCCTTGGGCTGGGCCAGCTGGTGGCCCAGCCGGTGGTCAGCCTGCGTCCTCGCTGCCGCTTGCCATGGCCGCCCAGGAGCGCCTGGGCCTGCCACCGCACCAAATGTGCAGTGGCCAAGGTAAGGCTAGCGGAGCAGCAGCGGGCGCAGGGAGGGTTGCTGGCACGCGTGGGGCCCGGCGGGTACTTACCTCCCTTGGGCTGGGCCAGCTGGTGGCCCAGCCGGTGGTCGGCCTGCGTCCTCGCTGCCGCTTGCCATGGCTGCCCAGGAGCGCCTGGGCCTGCCGGCCTGCCGCTGCACCGAACGTGCGGTGGCCAAGGTAAGGCTAGCAGAGCAGCGGCGGGCGCAGGGAGGGTTGCTGGCGCGCGTGGGGCCCAGCGGGTGCTTACCTCCCTTGGGCTGGGCCAGCTGGTGGCCCAGCCGGTGGTCGGCCTGCGTCCTCGCTGCCGCTTGCCATGACCGCCCAGGAGCGCCTGGGCCTGCCGGCCTGCCGTCGCACCGAACGGGCGTCTTGCTCCGCGATTGCCGGCTCCGCACAAAAGTTTCTTTTTCTTTCCTTTAATTTTCTAAATTCTACCCCCCTTTCTCCCCCTCTCCTGTCCCCTCTCCCATTCTTTTCTCTCCTCTCCTTCCCGGCGGCGAGATTCAGTGGGCTGAGGGGGTCGCTCTAGCTCAAGCAGGAGAGCCATCTCTATGCTCCTGGGTCACGTGTGGTCGTGCGTATGGGTCACGTGTGGTCACGTGGGTGCGTGCGTGTGGGTCACGTGGGTGCGTGCGTGTGGTCACGTGGGTGCGTGCGTGTGGTCACGTGGGTGCGTGCGTGTGGTCACGTGTGTGTCACGTGGGTACGTGCGTGTGGTCACGTGGGTGCATGGGGTCGCGGCATTAGGAAGGTTGAGAACCGCTGCTCTATACAAATTACAAGCCTTAAAAATTCTTGTTCAAGAACAAGTACAAGCTCAACACATTGCCCCTTCCACTAGTCCATGGAACACTCCGGTTTTTGTTATAAAAAAGAAAAGTGGCAAATGGAGATTCCTACACGATCTCCGTGCCATTAATGCATGTATTCAGCCTATGGGAGCTCTGCAATGTGGTACTCCCAATCCGAATTTAATTCCACAAGATCATCAATTAATGATCATAGATCTGAAAGATTGTTTTTTCTCCATACCTCTGTGCATGGCAGACCGAGAAAAATTTGCTTTTACAGTACCAGCTATAAATCACACTGAACCCACTTACCGTTACCATTGGACTTTATTACCACAAGGAATGTTGAACAGTCCCACTTTGTGTCAATATTTTGTAGCCAATGCTTTAGCTCCTTTCCGTAAGCATCATCCAACAGCATTAATATATCATTATATGGATGATATTCTTATAGGAGCCCCTTCCATCCCATCTTATTGGCTTTCCGAACTTCAAGTAGATCTAGCCGACAGTGGATTACACATTGCCCCTGAAAAGGTACAGCTTTGCTCACCATATGTGTATTTAGGACACAAACGTCTCCAAAGTTATTCAAGTCCTAATATTCCACAGTTTTCTTTACCTCCTTCTATTTCGCTGGTTAAGCTACAACAAATTTTGGGCACTATTAATTGCGTAAGACCTTATTTTTGCTTACCTACAGGTCTGTTAAGCCCTTTATTTAAATTACTTACCCAGGGCAAATCCCCTGCAGATGTAATCTCCATTCCCTCGGCAGTGCAAGGTGTTATTAAACAAATTAATTCAATTATAAGAACTAAATTCGTTGACCATATTCCTGTTCTTAATTCTCCGCTAACCTTATTAATCCTCCCCACTGAGAAATTACCTACAGCAGTCCTTTCTGCTATAAAGAACAATCAAGTTTATTGTATTGAGTGGCTTTATTTACCACATACCCCTTCCCATAATGTTTTGCCTATTTTTCTTGCTATAGCAGATTTAATTGTACAAGGACGTTTGCGGGCTCTTCAACAAACCGGCATAGACTTGGTGGACATTTGTATTCCTCTTGCTAAATCTAATTTTGAATTTGCATTTCAGACATGTCAAGCTTTACAAATTGCTTTGACAGACTATGTAGGGAAGATTTTATATCATTTACCTAAAGACCCTCGCTTTACATTCTTAATGACTTCCTCTTTTCGTATTTTCTCTATGCTTTCAAATCAGCCTTTGTCTGATGCTATTACTGTATTTTCCGACGGCGGCAAGACTAGAGGAGCAATCACATATCGAGATGAATCAACAGCGAAATGGCACACTCTTTACACAGCTGTGCAACCCACACCGCAAAGATCGGAACTTGTGGCTGCTATTCTCACTTTTCACACTTTTGCTCAAAAACCATTTAATCTCATTTCCGACTCTCACTATGTCTGTCAACTTATTGTTAATTTACCTGGTGCTTATGTAACACCCAGACTAGATGCTAATTTATTATCTTTGTTTTTAACTTTGAGATCATTTATTACAGGATCGTACTCATCCATATTTTGTTTCACACATTCGAAGTCATTCCTCTTTACCTGGACTTCTCTCAGAAGGTAATGCTCAGGCGGATGCTGCTGTCCATATATTACCCACTTTGTTTTCTGATCCCTTTTATAGTCACTCCTTTTCCCATCAAAATGCTCGTGGCCTGGCACAATCCTGCCATATTCCTCTAAGCCAAGCGAAACAAATCATTTCCGCTTGTCCTCAATGTGCTGGTCTATCCCCTATAGGAGACACAGGTGTTAACCCACGTGGTTTAGAAGCCAATCAATTGTGGCAAATGGATGTTACTCATGTTCCATCTCTAGCACCTTGGAAGTATCTTCACGTTTCAATTGACACTTATTCTGGAGCCATTTGGGCAATCCCCCAACGGGGAAAAACCTCTAATCACATTATTTCCCATCTCATGGCGGCTATTACGGCTTTGGGAAAACCGGCTGTTATAAAAACAGATAATGGCCCAGCTTATACTTCCACTTCCTTCCTACAATTTTGCACTACATGGAATATTCTTCTTCGTCATGGCCTTCCCTATAATTCTACTGGCCAAGCTATTGTTGAATGAGTCAATCGTTCATTTAAAGATTGTTTACTTAAACAATTAAAAAAGGAGGGATCAAGGGTACCTAATTTGGCATGGATAACTCGCCAAGTTAATAAAGTCCTAATAACTTTAAATCAGCTGAATATTTCTTTTCAAAACTCTACTGCCTACCAGCGTCACTTTCAGCAGAAAGCTGTGCTCCCTAATCCATTGGTATATTATCGGCAATTGCCTGATAAAACCTGGTTAGGTCCAGTTCCTTTATTAACTTGGGGACGAGGCTATGCTGCTGTGCTTGCTCCGACAGGCCCTCTCTGGATTCCAGCCTGGTGTGTGCGACCAGCCAAAGATGTCGTGGCATCAAGTCCCGAACCTAATCCTGGAAATGAAGCAGGTGACTCTTCAGACAGCGCAGCGTCCCTTTCGCTCTCGCCATTGCAGTCGACCAACGACCTGGGGCGATGTAAAGAACCTAACATCCAAAGTGCAGGAGGTTCTGCGGCAACAAGGGAAAGAACCTACACCAGAGAATTTATGCACTGCCATATTTGCGGTTTTGACTGCAAATTCCTTAGTCATTCTTTGCCTCTCTTTTCTTCTTAATTGCTGTGTGGGGACTCAAGCTCTTCCACTTCATCCTTTAGAATCACGGATGAAGTATAATATTTGGGTGCAATTAGCTAATGTCACACAAGTGACAGACTTTTGTCTTTCTGAATCATATGATATGGAAAATCTACTCTCTACCTGTCTTATACCTGTGTGTGTCCCAGCGTCAGTTTTAAAAATTGATACCTTAGGAAATTGGTAGAGTGCTTTATGGTCATGGCTTCCCATTGGCCTTCTCGGAAAGATTGTTCAATATTTCATTATAATAGTTGCTATCCTTATCAGTTGTTGTTGTTTAATTCAATATCTTTTCTCTCTACTCAATAAGGTGTCTTTCAGTTCTCCGTACTAAACCACCATTAACTTTGCCTCAGGAACAAGTTTATGCTTTATATAAACAAATGCAAGGATGTATGTCCCCTAATTACAACCCACTAACTACTTCAGCTTATGATAATGCCCTAACTAATAAAATAGAAAAGAGTGAGATGTAGGGGTAGCATGCGTGCAGCACACTGCCGTATTCTGCACCCCCACAAATCTCATAATTCTATACCCCTTACTCCTATGCCCTTTGCTCCAGTAAAGCAGCCAAAAGGTCACAACACCCCTCTGACTTAATGCCTCACGTACTGAAATAGATAACAGGCTTAGTTCCTTCTTCTATCTTCCTGTCTTTGTTAGTTCCTTCTTCTTTGATCCTTATCTAGTTGTTGACCATATAATATGTAACTGGAAAATAGTTGGTTAGATGAAAGAATTGTACAATGAATAAACGATTGTCAAGCATTGAATGATTAAAGAAGCTTGTGCATGTAACAAGGAATATAAAAGCAATAAACATGACAGAGGTTGTCAGCAGCTTCAGCTTCTGCTCAAGACGTGCTTGTGAGTGGTTCTTAGCGCTGACAGCTTCCTCATGATCATTTTGGCATAGAGGTTGAATAAGAAAGGGGTGAAAATACAACCTTATCACACTCCTTTATCTTAAACCAATCAGTGACTCCATATGATGTTCGCACAGTGGCTTCCTGATTTGTGCACAGTGATTGCATCAACTTGACCAGATGTGCTGGTACCCCCAGGTCTTGTAGGGCTCTCCATAGCTTCTCATGATCAACACAATCAAAGGCTTTCTTGTAGTTGATGAAGCACATGTAAACTATCTTTTGATATTCAGGAGATTTGTCCATGATCCAGGACAGATTTGCAATATGGTCGCAGGTGCCACAACCCCTTTGGAAGCCAGCTTGGACATCTGTAATTCCCTTTTGATGGTTGATGCTAGATGTTGTCTTTGCTGAATCTTGCTGATGTGAGGGATGAGAGCAATTCCTGCCCACGCAGGTGCCCACCCCCGCCTGCTGGAGCTCCAGGAAATGAACCTGGAGGAAAACCCAGGGGAGAAAGGCATGCTTGGTCCTGTTCACACTGCCTAGACTCCTTTGAGAGTATGGAGCACCTAGACTTTCAGGCCTGCCTTTCAGTGAAGCGGGCAATGCTTTCCCAGAGCTTCCAGAATTTAATCAACACAAGAAGGCAGAGAATCTAGGACTCTCACAGGTAAAATTTGCAATGACCAATTACTGCAGCTGTGGTAAAACCTTTGGGCTCAAAGGGGCCCTGGGGTCCATCCTGAGAGTGATACGTGACTGGACTGCAGCAGCAATCACAGACTGCATCAATTTTTGGTCTGTATGGGCATAACAGAGTTAGTGGAACCTCATTAGCACTTGAGCCAGCCTCCTTTTCATTTCTTTCTTGAAAGTAGGAAAAACACATGTTGGGAGGCAGCTGGGCTGAATAGGTTCTCAGTTATAGATTGCACTGGATTATTTTTACTTTAACACTTTTTTTTTTAACTCTGAGTAACATGCATGGCTCTCCTTCTATAACTGTATAAATACTCTGGTTGCACCTCTATTCACAACTCCTGGAGTCTCCTCTGGGTTCAGTGGGGTCTAATGCTATAGGTGTGGACATCAGTCTGAATATACTCAAAATCAACCCCTGTGAAATCGAGGTAGCTTACTTCTAAGTCTGTAATTCATATAACTGGTGGCTAGGCGTCTTTTAAGTTTATTCAAAAGTAAATGCCTGCCAGTTTTCTTTCTGTGCATCACATCTTAAGACTGACTCTTAGAATTTCAGCCTAATGTTTCAGGGAATGGTGCAGTAGGCTCTAGTCTAGGTTATCAGTTGTAAGAGAAACATGCATCTATCTTCTATCTATATCTATCTATATCTATCTATATCTATCTATATAAATAAAAATGTAAATGTTCGTTTGTTCAAAATCTTAAATCTCCGAAAGTTCTTCACCGATTGCTTTGAAATTTTGACACAACGTTGCATTCGAATATGCACGTGTTTTTATATACCTACTATTATATAGATGTCACACCTGTGACAGGTAAAAACATGCTCTTTAAAGCATAAAAACATGGTTTAATGAGCAACGTTGTAGAAGCAACATGATATGCCATTTCAATTTAAGAGATTGCAATTCCCAATTCGATTGGCGTTTGCAATCACCATCAACAAAGCTCAGGGCCAATCTTTAGAATTGTGTGGTTTAGATCTAGACACGGATTGCTTCTCACAAGGACAATTATATGTTGTGTGTTCTAGAGTCGGCAAACCAGACAATCTCTATATCTGCACAGACAATGGAACAACAAAAAATATTGTATACCCACAAGCATTGTGAAATTAAACATATTACAAACGTGCGCTTTCTCTTTTCTTTCTTTTCCATTTAACCAGACTGAGACACAGCAACGCGTGGCCGGGTACAGCTAGTATTAAATAATGAGAAGATTGGTTTTCTTTAATCTGAAGCTTGAAGACAAATATAGCTTCACACACGGGGGGGGGGGGGGGGTGCTTTTATAAATGTTATATAGATAGCATCTTTAATTTCCTTTTCACTAAGGCCATTGATTATGTGCCATCAAGTCGGTGTGGACTCGTAGCGACCACATTCCTAAGCAGAAATTGATGCCAGAAGGCTGTGAGTTTTGAATCCTAGAAAAACCTGAAAAGGCGAAGCGTCGCGGTCCACTCTCGAAGCTTGCTTTCGGGCTGTGCTCTCGGTGGCCAACCATACTTTGCGGAGCTGTTGCGCGTCCGCTAGGAAGGAAGGGCTCCCCTGACCTGGGCTTAGGACTGCCACCTTCCTCCTACGTCGGGCTTCAGATGTAGCAAGAGATTTAGAGTTGGCAACCAGTCTTCAGAAGAGCATTTAACCCCTCTCGGGATCCACTCCCACGGGGGCTAACGGAGAAGTTGCTCGCTTACCTCTGGAGTGGTGGGAATTCCCGGGCGCGGTCATCCGCTTGCTTCCATTCTGACCGGGGAGCTGGCAAGTCATCTGCCGAGGAATGACACCGGGAACCCTCGAGAAGGCAAAGCGACTTGCTAACCCCACGCAGGGGAACGTGGGCACTTTCTTGAAGTTGGGGAGAGAGATTGAACTGCTCTGACGAATAGCCCGGATCCAGGACCCTCGGAACCTGCTGCACCCTGAGCGGACCTTGCTGCGAGCAGAAATCCACACCCATAGAGGGCACCGGCTAGGGCAGGGGTAGGCAACCTTGGCTCTTTTATGACTCGTGGACTTCAACTCCCAGAATTCCTGAGCCAGCCAAGCTGGCTCAGGAATTCTGGGAGTTGAAGTCCACGAGTCATAAAAGAGCCAAGGTTGCCTACCCCTGGGCTAAGGGGTTTAAGGCGATGCCCAGGCTTTTCCTCGCAGCAAGATGTGCTGGGGGCATCTTGCTCCTGATATTTGGAGGACGGGCGGTGGACATCGCTCCACAAACCCAGCCAGGAGCGGCCCCGCGCCTGGTCAACCTCCTCCCCCCATTGTGGCTTGTCAATTAACCAGGGTCAAGCTCGCTCGCCCTCCCTTAGCGCGGCGGCGGGGAGGAGGATGAGGTGTGCGTCCTTCATTACGCTAACTCGCACACACCCAGGGCGGCACCTGCTCCCCCTCCCCCAGAAGTCGTTCTCTGGCTTGGGGGATGGAGAGAGACGCTTTGGCGGCGGAAGCAAGGAGTCCGGGCCCCGCGCGCCGCCACCGCCGAACTCAGCTGCCGTTGCTCCTGGCAACCGAGCGGTCAACCGCACCCACGCCCGGCGAGAGCCGGAGAGGGCGGAGCTCCCGGTGTGGGCTAGGCCCCCTCTCCTTCCTCAGAGGCACTCGTAGGAGAGACAACGGCAGCCAAGATTGCACCGCAAGCCGAAGGAGGGAGGAAGCGCTGGGCGCCTTGAGGGAACGGGAGGCGGGCCCTTGCTCCTCAGCACAGGGCTGGGAGAAGGACTCGCCTGTTGTCGTTGCTTCTGCAGCCTCACCGCTGCGCTCTGGTGCAAATCCAGCCGCCGCTAAGGAGCTCGTACCAGCTGGCGGCGATGGGGAATTCGGATTCGTTCCTGCGGGGGTGAACATGAGAATCTCGGTGGGGCGGGGTAGAGAGCATCGTGGATCGGGACTCCCTTCGGTTTTCTGTTTATCAACAGCAGCAGGCAGAAGCTGCCGAAAAGGCGATACTCAACTGCTAGGTTGATAAGCACTTATGAGACACCCTGAATTTTCTTTGTTGTTGCTGATGGTGTTTAAATCTCATTTCCAATGTCTTTTTTGTCATCCAAATCTCCAGTCATCTTTCTCTCTTGCACACATTAGCAGATACTGAAAGGGGGCGTGGGATCAGACTGTATTAACACTTTATGATAATTTGCTCGGTATTTGTAATGCTTTGTGGTTTGTAAGCAATTGTTCCTTTTAAGAATTACGTTTTTAACAGTTGATGTTTGCACTTGCCTTTTTCCTCTTCCCTCCCCATCTCCTTTTTCTTGTGAGTCAGGAGTTCCGGAATGTAAAGTGGAGGGTTTACAGCTCCCTAAAGCCCCTGGTAGATATAAATGGGCTTTAAATAGATATAAGAATCAACAGAACAATACTCTAGTCAACATTTCAGAATCCAGAAATGCAACCTGAAACGCTCAGTTTCATTTACATTTTATTCTACACATACCTTGAAGTAAGCCCCACAATCTTAGCCCTTACCCATCACCAGTATGAATGTATTAATCATAAGTGGCCTATAAATATGGTGAGGGAGTTGTTTCAAATTTTGTACATCACTTTTCTTTCAAGTGTACTTAAGGTGGTGTGTGGGTTTATACCACAAAACTTGGTTTCATTTTGATGAAGTTTCTTGAAAGTTGTTCGAGTGGTAGAGGATCACTGCTAAAAATACAACAAAGGGGTCGATAAATAAGGATTTTTTTCTAGATGTTAAGAATAATCAATGCATGAAGATAACTTGATAAAAATCCCCGGAAAAAAGCAAGGGAGAGATGCTGGCTCTGACCTTTTCTAAGTTGAAAAGTAAGACATGCTGAATCCAATGGATTTACTCTCCAATAAATTTGCACAGGATTGCATGCTCAGATCCTCATTTCGGCTTGACCAAGTCATTTATCCCCGAGGAATCCTCCACCACCTGTGGACTGGCTGCAGCCCCAGCACAGCACAGAACCATCAGAGCAGAATTTAAAAGGTCTTCTCTTAGCAAAGGTCTGGAAAGTAGCAGGAAAGGGGGGAAATCCTCCACTCCGGGATTAGGAACCGTATCCAGGGCTGGTTAGAGTCCTCTATATGCCAAACTGCCTTTTCCCCAAGACTTGTGCGTGCTTTTCTCTCCCACCCATCACATTTTATCCCCAATGCGATATGAGGTAATGGAGGATGGACTGTGCTAAGGCATGGCTAGTTGAACCCTGATTTATTAATAAACCATAATTCAGTTCCCACAACAGATAAATCAGAAATCATTGTCTACAAATCACAGCTTAGTTCACAACACGCAGAACATACTAAGTCATAAGCCCTGGTTTGTAAACCGCAATAGCCTGAGTTCACCAGACTGGCTAAGCCAAACTCGAGAAGCCCAGATTATATTTTAACCATGTTTGAACCAAAGCCCAGTAAACACACCTCCCCATCGTGATCTATTTGAGAATAACATTTGTTTATCCCTCGTTCCTTTTCAGGATCATCCTCGCAACAGTTTGTGAGGTAGTTTAAGCCTGTCTGCCTGGCTCCACATCAATCCCTTAAATGTCCTCCTGAGCAGAACTTGAGTCAAGATCTCTGCCTTCTATCCACTAGACAGTCCAGGATCCACGTATCGGAAAAGTATATCCAGCTGCATATCCATGAGACTTAGGAACACTGTGGACACTCCCCTCAACTTAAAAACAAAACAAAACACCTTGCAGGCTCATTCAAGGCTTGCAACTGTTCTTGCTCTTGCCTTGGATCCCTGTGACTTCAACTACTGCCGGACAGAAATGCCGGAAAGATTTATCCAGTTAAATCTCTGCCTATCATTCTACTCAAGGTTACAGGAGTGTTGTCCACGGGTCTTGAACTCCAAGTCCCATAATCGCTAGCCACTCAGTACATCATGTTGAAGGGGATGGAGATTCTGAGGCTTGGAATGAAGGAAATAAGAACGGTTTAGATACCAATACGTGGGGAAGAGATTTTTCGATCATTTCGCTGGATTGTAAATGTCTAAGTAGGAGTCGGTCCATAAAGCCACAGAAATGTTCACTCAAACGCCTCTCCTTCCCTTCCAGGGAGGAAGCAATATTATGAGTTTCCTGTCCTAGAGTTTTAAACATCAATAGTTGGGGGGAAAAAACACGTTTCACATAATAACCAGGATTCTAGAATTCCATCTCCTCCCCCCACCCCATGACACACTTCCCCAAAATAAATCATTCTGCGCCCAGTTGTTGGAGGGAGAGGGAAGTATCCTTTCTCTTCTCTTCCCTTCCCCTCGCGAATATATAAGCCTCCTGTTTAGCTTCGGAGGTGCAGAATTGCATCGTTGAGCTTTATTCTGTAGGTAAGAGTGTAAATGAAAAGCGCCTCGCTTCTGAAGGATCTGTCCTATGGTGTGGTAGAAATTATTTTAATTCTATTGTATCCGAACCTCACTAAGTCGAGAGACAAAGGGCGGGAATTATAAATGAAAGTAGTGATCACACGCACAAAACCCACCAATTTTCCTCCAAGTTTAGAGCAATTGAAGTGTAATTGAAGGATTGGCATCCAAATTTTCACCCACACCTAAAATTTACCTACGCAAGGCAAGGATTCTCATTTTCAAATTATACGAGTCAATAGGGGATAAAAAAAGCATAAAGTTACGTGGCCCTACAATTATCATCCTTTGGAAAGGGGACACGGGAAACAATCAACATCGCAGCGCAAAAGGTCATTTCTAATTGCTGGACCAAAGACAAAGTACAAAAGTCAATTTCCAGGGTGAGAAAGGCTACATTTCTCTTAACTTCGAATGGCACTTCCAATGGTCTCCGAGCATAAGTGGTCTTCCCCAGAGGGCCTTCAGCGCGGGTGGGGACCCAGTTTCCCGAAAACTCAAAAAGGATCACGGGCTCGCAGCCTTGAATGCAGTCCTGCGTGATGTGCCCCGTTGCACTGCAAACTGGCTGGGCTTATGTCTGGAAGTGCAAGCAGCACTACCAACCAAAATAGTTTCCAATGGAGATTTAGGACACCATCTTGTTCCCATCCATTTAGATGCCAAGAATAGAATAGAATAGAATAGAATCTGGAAGGGACCTTGGAGGTCTTCTAGTCCAGCCCCCTGCTCAAGCAGGAGATCCTACAGGTGAAACTCAAAAAATTAGAATATCATGCAAAAGTTCATTTATTTCAGTAATGCAACTTAAAAGGTGAACCTAATATATGAGATAGACTCATTACATGCAAAGCAAGATAGTTCAAGCTGTGATTTGTCATAATTGTGATGATTATGGCTTACAGCTCATGAAAACCCCAAATCCACAATCTCAGAAAATTAGAATATTACATGCAATCAATAAAACAAGGATTGTACATAGAACAATATCGGACCTCTGAAAAGTGTCTCTCATCTTTCTCTTGGCAATGCCCCATAGATTCTCTATGGGGTTCAGGTCAGGCGAGTTTGCTGGCCAATCAAGCACAGTAATCCTGCGGTCATTGAACCAGGTTTTGGTGCTTTTGGCAGTGTGTGCCTCTCCATTTTTCCTCCAGACTCTGGGTCCTTGGTTCCCAAATGAGATGCAAAAGTTGCTCTCATCAGAAAAGAGGACTTTGGACCACTGAGCAACAGACCAGTTCTGTTTTTCTTTAGCCCAGGTAAGACGCTTCTGACGTTGTTTGTTGTTCAGGAGCGGCTTGACAAGAGGAATACAACATTTGAAGCCCATGTCCAGGATCCGTCTGTGTGTGGTGGCTCTTGATGCACTGACTCCAGCCTCAGTCCACTCCCTCCAACACTTTTGAATGGCCTTTTCCTGACAATCCTCTCCAGGCTGCGGTCATCCCTGCTGCTTGTGCACCTTTTTCTTCCACATAACTTTCTATTAATGTGCTTTGATACAGCACTTTGGGAACATCCAACTTCTTTTTCAATTACCTTTTGAGGCTTTCCCTCCTTATGGAGGGTGTCAATGATGGTTTTCTGCACAACTGTCAGGTCAGCAGTCTTTCCCATGATTGTGATTCCTACTGAACCAGACTGAGAGACCATTTAAAGGCTCAGGAACCCTTTGCAGGTGTTATGGCTTAATTAGCTGATTAGAGTGGGACACTTTGAGCCTAGAATATTNCTAATTTTCTGAGATTGTGGATTTGGGGTTTTCATGAGCTGTAAGCCATAATCATCTCACTTATGACACATCACGGCTTGAACTATCTTGCTTTGCATGTAATGAGTCTATCTCATATATTAGGTTCACCTTTTAAGTTGCATTACTGAAATAAATGAACTTTTGCACGATATTCTAATTTTTCGAGTTTCACCTGTATATTTCAGACAAGTGACTGTCTAGTCTCTTCTTAAAAACCTCCAGTGATGGAGTGCCCACGTTTTCTGAAGGCAAGCTGTTCCACTGGTTAATTGTCCTCACTGTTAGGAAGTTTCTCCATAATTACAGGTTGCTTCTCTCCTTGATTAGTTTCCAACCATTGTTTCTTGCCCTGCCCTCTAGTGCTTTGGTGAATAATTTGACTCCCTCTTCTTTGTGGCAGCCCCTCAAATACTGGAATATTGCTATCATGTCTCCCCTATTTCTTCTTTTCTTTAGACTGGCCATACACAATTCCTGCAACCGTTCTTCATATGTTTTAGTCTCCAGGCCTTTGATCATCTTAGTTGCTCTTCTCTGAACTTTTTCCAAAGTCTCAACATCTTTTTTGTAGTATGGTGACCAAAATTGGTGGCTGTATTCCAGGTGTGGTTTTACTAGGGTTTTATAAAGTGGTATTATACTTTGTGTGATCTTGATTCTATGCCTCTGTTTGTACAACCCAGGATTGTATTAGCTTTTTGGGCTGCTGCTGCACACTGCTGGCTCATAGTCAAGTGATCGTCCACTAGGACTCCAAGGTCCCTCTCACATGCAACCCCCTTCAGATTGAAGGGACTAATTAACTGTATCTTTTGCGGTTCCTTCCTGGGAATAGAGTCAACCTATAACTAGTGGCACTTTTGTTTCTCTTTTGTGGATCTCGATATCTTTTGCGGTGCTTTTTGTCAGAGCTTTATAGTTTAAAATCCTCTTCCTCGATCTTGATTAAAGAGAAAGAGGGAAGCACAATTTGAAAAAGGCAAAAAATGCCTTCGGTCAAACAGCGACCAAGAAAGTGGAAATAACACGACACCTACTGCTATCCGGCCACCGCCGCCCCCCCAACCCGCACCGCCCCCCCCCCCAACCCGCACCGGCCACTTCTCTGTTTGGCCAACCCGACGTCGACGGCCAGTCGCGCCGGCCACTTTCCAGTTCGACAGCGGGAGGGCTCCGACAGGGTCGACCATCCAAGCGGTAGTGATGCAATGCGCAGGCGCAAGATGGCTCCGCGGGCTTTTTGTGACGGACTAGGGATCGAATCGAGGGGTGGTTGCTTGGGAGTCCCGCCTGAGAGGGAGCTCTTCCTTTCCTTCGGAAAGAAGCCGGCCGGGCGCTAGCGATCAGTCCCAGACTCGGTGCTCCCGATCCACCTGAAGGCAAGGCTTGAGAGCTCCTCCGCAGTCCCAGGAGTTGCTTCTGCAATCCACTCCCTCTCCTCCACCACCACCACCTCCGCCTCTCCATTTTCTCCTTCTTTCCTCGACTCTCCAGCCCATCAGTCCCGCGAGAGAGGCTGCGGGTCGCAGGGCATGCCTCTTCAGGATGAACAGAGCCAGGAATTAACCCAGTATGGTGGCTTTCCAGGACACGCTGCCTGGTGGGCGAGCTGGGTTCACCCAGTACCTACGACGGCTAATTGAAGCACGATTCCTGCTTTCACATAAGGAACCAGGAGCAAACGAATCAACCGCCTGGTGGATGAAGGCGATGGCCTGATGCCTGATGGCTTGGTTCGACTACCCCACTGAGCCAATTCCCACAACACGTTGAATTATGAGTGCTGTGCAAACTCGAAAAAACGAACCATACATTAACCATCTGGGCTGAGTTCAAACAAACACGGAAGTCTGGGGTTCAGTGTGTCCTGGAGGACACAGGCTAAGAGAATGTCGTGTGTCGATGTGAAACTAAAAAACGTGCTCTCTATTCTGGAGGGCGTTTATGCCCGCTATGGTTTCAGGTTGCCAAAAAAACGAGGGGGATTCCAGATTTCTGCAGCCCACGGAACAAAAGTTGTCTTCACTGCACAGCCCAAGGATGAAGGTGCTTGCTGTATATTCACCTGAACATAATTCCTATCCAATTCAAAGGATGCCTTTTAGCTGAAACATGGTTTAGCCCAGTGGTTCTTAACCTGGGCGGTACCGCCCCCCAGGGGGCGATTTCATTTTTCAGGGGGGCGATGGAATGAAAAGGGGCGGCGTGGGGGCGATGGAATGAAAAGGGGGCGATAGGGGGGCGATGGAGCAAGATGTTTTGGGGACACTTTTGAGCCTTCCCCTGCAGCTCCGAGCGTCCTCCGCCATTTGTAGAGAGAGA
>NW_015387918.1:42730-78855 GCF_001527695.2 Protobothrops mucrosquamatus | reverse complement strand
GGGGAAAAGACTGGAAATAAATTATTTGCATTGATATGTCCTGATGACAATTTTAAAGAAAACAAAAAAAGTGTTTGCATAAATTGAAGAATTATTTCCTATGTTGTGATTGAGAGGTTATGTTGAGGGAGGGGGGCGATGACAACTTCCTCATTGGCTCAAGGGGGCGATTCGTTCAAAAAGGTTAAGAACCACTGGTTTAGCCAATTAGCCCAGTTTCTGGTTTGGCAGGGCACTCAGAGCATAAACTAAGCACAGGGATGGGTTCTCACCTTTAGTTTGAGGTTTAGTGTGTTTTTATGAGGGATGCATAGGAGTCCCAGAGTTAAATTCTTCTTTCTACTCCTATTCTCCCTTGTCCTTCGTTCGGTTTTCCCTTTCATGTCCTCTTGTTTTCTTGTTCTATCGCTTTCCTTGTGCTAGATGCCTCTTCTTTTCTCCACTCCCTTTTTCTTTCACACGTTATTTTGTGTCTCTGGCATTTTTGTCAGCCAAATGTGATCACGCTGAACTTTGTTGAATGGCACTGGGGAGCATAGATCAGAGACAAGGGGTCTCCCCAGGTATTGGAGAGTACCTGGGACAATCAGGTTTTAATTCTGACCAAAAAATAACCTCAGTGCCAACTGAAAAGCCAGATAACATAAATCAAGACACAAAATGAAGCAGAAGGAATGAAACCATAGAATAAAGGCATACTTTCTAGAGGAAAATTATTTCAATTTATCAACCAAAAGCTTTCACAGCAGGAAAGTGGCTCCAACCTTCTGCATGTGTCACACTGCTAAGATTACAGCACAACCTTCCCAGAAAGATGAACCGCTGGGCAGGCTCAGGTGGAGGCTGGGGGGGGGGAGCGGGGGTCATGTGCCCCTTCAAACAGGCATTCGCTTTTGATTCAGGAGAAGAGAGTCAAGTCCACCTGGAATGGAGAGTTTTTTTAAATAGGGGTACAGGTCGGTGAGAAGGGCTGCTTGGTTAGGGTACTAAACCATAGGGAGTGTGGGACGTCCAGGGGACTTATTCCTGTTGCCCTGTCTGGAAAAGACCAGGACAAAGGGGGACCCCATCACCACTGCCATGTAGTCTGTCTTCTCTCCCCCTCTCCTCCAGTCTGTTTGCTCTTAGGAATGCAAGAAAATAAGATTCCAACCAACACTGTTGAAATCTTACAGATAAGGCTTAATAAAGTGATGGATTTCCTAGGCAGGGAATCCTAGTCCTAAGAATTTCAATATACCATTCATTTACCACCATCTGAAATTTCTTTTTTCTTTTCTCTTTCCTTCTCATAGTTGTAGCAGTTGCAATGTAAATGTGCCCCCCTTCACAGCTCTCTCAACAATCTGCAGTTTCCATTTTACAGACTGAGAACTAAGATGAAAGAATACTCTGGAGACTGAGGCTAACCTGATGACAAGATCATTTGCAGGGTTTTAGACCTGTAACTTTCTGCTAAAGAAGATCTTTTTAAAAAAAATCTCAAAGGTCTGTCAGTGGTTCTGGCTGGGGAAAGGGAAAAGCACTTTGCACATGTACAAAAGGACCCATTTTCTTCTCTGGAACTCTGATGCCCTTTCACTGACAACCAAGTATTGTGAGAACCTGTTGACTTTAAGTGACACAGAACCGGTGCAAAGATTTCTATAGCATAAGAACTTAACTCACTTGAGTTATAGTGGTGAGCAAGCCAAGTTCCAATGGGAGAGGATGGAGAATGCAACTGCCTTTATTTCCCAGGTATCCAGTCTGTGCTGGTGGCTTTTCATAACAGTTGAACATAAGTTTATTAGATCTTCCTTTAGCTTGCTGGGACTAGACACCACTAAAGTTACTTTCTGCCAAGTATTCATAGGATTAGGGTAGTTTTCCAAGGTTGATTACATGAGGATAAATTGGTGTTGCAGGTTTTACTGGAAACACCTTTGTGTGTGGAATGTGTGTGTAAGTTAAAATTCTTGAAAAACCTCAGTAAAGCCGAGAAGGTTGGAATGAATATTGTGATTGTTTCTTTGCAGAAAAAAATAAAGTTCAGCATTAGTAACAATTATATTCTTGAGATCAATGTAATTTATATCTACTTGAATGGATTAGGCTAATTAGTCACTGCAATAATCAGTTCTGGGGTAGAAATTTGCAAGACTGAAAGCCTTAAATGGCTTGTCTTCCCTGGTCTCCAAGTCTGGGTTCAAACATCTCCTAAGGCTAAGCCATAATGTGGTTTGACTGGTTCTACTTAATGCAATCTGTCAGCCAAAGCATTGTGGTTTGTAAATCAATGTTTATAGCTTAACGTTTTGAACAAATCCTGCTAATTGTAACTTATTACACAGCCCATGATTAAACAACCATGGCATCCTGTAATTTATAGAGAGCTAGTGGGTATATACCGGTAGACAGGGACATGATTAGCAGCATTAACTTTTCAGCAAGAGTACACTTTAAAGCTGCAATACTAAATGCATGTGACAAATACATTTAATTGAAATGGATGGGATCCACTTTCAACTGATGCAATTTGTTGTATTTATATTTTACAAAGAAATTTTAAATATTACTATCACCACTGGGTTTTTCTTTAGTGGCAAGGCTTGACATTGAGCTGGAGCCATTGTTTTTTTTTTTAAAAAAAGCTTGCTTTATATGCACTTTAGTTTGGGATTCAGTATTTGGTTCTATGTGCATCATTTCATTTTAATAGTAAGGAGGACACTGCAAACACCCATAGTTCAGTCTCATTTATATGTAATCTTTTTATCATTTCTTCCTTAAAATAATTGAGAATTTTCCAGAAGTAATACAGCTGGGGAAAGAGACTTATTTTCTCTGACAAACCAAAATTATTTTCACTAATAATGGGGCAGAAAGAAATATAGCCAGAAACTACGAATATGCATATTTAGATCATTTGGGAGAGGGTTTCAGTAATTTATATAACTATATGTAGAAAACATTTAGATATATGGAAAAAATGTAAGCATTTTATTTTCTTTGTTCAATCCATTTCTATTAGGTTTTTTTTCATATATCTCAACCACCTAGGATGATTTCTTGGCATGGAAGTGAATAGAGTATGTGTATCACCCTCTGTCCACTTATCTTGGGCTAGGCCACATTAAACTTTTTGACCTAACTTTAGAATAGACATTGTACTTAAGGAACTAAATCCAGTTGACTCCAGCAATATAGCGATGATCCACAAACAACTGCTTTGCTTTCACTTGGTCTTCTCTGAAAATATGTTCTTTACTTAAGAAAAAACTGAGTTTAGTTAACCAGACCCTTCCTCTGAAATTCCAAGTCATATGCACGATATCAACATAATTTCTTTTAGCAGATGGGGGGGATCTAAATATTTACATCAAAAGAAGACAGCAGGTATATGTAAAATTATTTAATTACTGTAAGCAAGAGAAAGCATAGAATTGTGCTTTTTTCTTTTTTTGCAGACTGGAGAAAATGAAATACTTAGCTACAATATCCCTGTAGAAACATAAAACAATAGACATATAGGATAAACACTCTCACAAATGTGTAACTGATGAGTGAAGAACGAGCACACACATGCACACACACAACACACTCATTTTGACCAAAGCAAAGCAGAGACTGAAAGGTATTGAAGTTTCTTCAAGAGATTTATATTTTCAAGCCTTCCCACCCACCCTCAAAAAGCTGATCTCTTCAGAAAACTATTTTCCAGAAAGGCTTTCAGGCAGCTCATTGGAGAATATCAATGTGCCTGTTAATCTTTAACCAAGTTAGTACTGTACCATATACATACTGTACATATGTATTAAATGTAGATAAAAAGCCTTCATCTCAATTTACTGGTTTCTTTAGAAAGAATAAATGAAAAGGGTTCCTGTATACTTTATGGCTTCTTATATGCATTTTTGTGCCTTTTCTTTCTGGGAGAAAAATAACCACACATCCCTATCCTTTCCCATATAAAATGAACTCATTCCCATGTTCCTCCATTTTCTCCAAGGCCTCCCTTGCCCTCCCCTCCCCAGCATTAAAAACAATTACCGGTATGTTCAGTAAATGTAAACATCCTGGGAAACAGACAAGGCCCATGAAATCCTTTTGATATTGTCAATTGCTTCCAGGTTAGCAGAGATGGAAACTAGCTTTCCCACTTTCATGGCAAAGGACCTGTAGCTGCTTTAGCAGGACTCCCCCTACCCCCACCACATGAAGCATCTGTGAGGGCTGAGCCAACGGGATTTATTTAACCACCATCATCGAAACTGCATGAAACAAAATATTTTCTTTATATATATGTCATACAATACTGCTTCCTGTTTTGTCATATAACAATATGGCATTCTTCCACAAGCTCACAATGAATGCCACAAGAGCTTATCTTGTTTTCTTGCGCAATTTTTTCTTTAAACCAGCCAGTAAAATAAATGGCAATACCTGCTATAAATCTGAACTTGGACTGTCCCTCTTCCTTTTCTTCCATACAATTTTCCTCTTCCCTTCCTTTCTGGTCTTTAAAGGCTTCAGCTATTGCACAGAAAAGTCATGGATGCAAACTACAAATCAAAATGGCTACTAAAGCAAATGCATTGTTATTCATAGTGGTGTGGCTACATATATGCATCATTTTATGCATATTCAATCTTGCATTTGTGCATTTCACATCTCAAGGTGGAGAATGAAAAAAAATCACTTGCTTTCAATGAGAGTCCACAAAACAGCAGAACCACAGTTCATAATCTGAACATTATGTAGGAAATGAATCTGAATTTACAAAATTTGGGTTTCATTTGTGATAGCCATCTATTTACAGACACGTCTGACTCCAAATCAGGAAACAGATCAATAATTGGAAGTAAAAAATAAAATACTCCAGAAATATCTGGATTGGTATTTTTTTTATATTGCTGCAGTGGTTGTTTAATATAAAAAAGTCCATCTCTTGTCCACCCATTTCATATCTAATCATTATTACTCTTTTATTAACCATCAGGCATAGACACTTGTGGAATTTGTAACTATAAAGCTTAATGGTGTGGCACAATAGAGACCGAAGGGCAGAAAAAGAGCCATAACCTGTAACCTTGGCATCCAGTCTTGAGAATCAGAAAGGAGAGTTTATACAGGTCAGCCAGAAGAAGTCACAGAACAACTGTTGACTGACACTTTTTGGGTTCTGTTGGTAAAGTAGGCATGGTGGTTACTGCTGGGGCTGCCACAGGTTCCATTCATAGTGCTAGAGATGTGGGGGAACTGGGGGTGGGGAGACTGCACAGGAGTGCTATGATTACGCACACAGGAGGAAGTGGAAGGAGTGCCTCCTTCAGGGCTGCTGGCTTTTTCACTGCCAGAGTCACTTTCCAGGTCCCTGCTGTTGTGCAAGCCATCGTGCTGCTGGCCACCAATCTTCATTCTCTTGCAAGTCTGACGCACACAGTACTTTAAAGGGAGGGGGCCATACTGCCAAAGAAAGCCAAAAGGGAAACCCTCATCAGAAGGTTTATTTTTGTTTCTCACCCCTCTAGCCCAACCTGCCCCAAACTTGGAAGGCCTCTTGATGTATTTACCCTTCTCCAAGTGTAAATGTATGCTATGTCCATTAGTGTGTAGTAGTCCTTCAAAGGCTCTTCTTCATACATGACATCAACCTAATAAAAGAGATGAAATTAAACTTCATTTAACATGGCATGGAAGTGGGAAAGACTACACAACTGCAATGTGGTATCTACTATACTACCTTAATCCAAACATCACACATTCTAGCTGAAATTCAAAAATATGTTGACTCAGTTGAGAAGACTTTTGCTTTTACACCCAAGAGCTTACAATATAATGATTGGGGAGACACTTTGAAATCCAGTCCTGTAGGTCTTTTATCTAAAGATGCTGCAGCTTAACTCCAGAAGCAAAAGCAATTAACAAAGGCAATTCAATTGAGCAATCTTTAACATGAAAAAGACTTCAAACATTTTTCCCCCTGTCTAAAACAAGCATTTATTACAGTTTTCAGGGATAGGGCAACAGAAAATCTGACAGCCTATGAAAAATAGATCTTTAATTCTCCCCTTAAGATATAAATTTTCCCTTAATAATGAATTAGAATCCACATTTTTCCACTTAGACGAGAGTGCAGTTTAGTATTAAGTTGCAGAAAACACTATGACCAATTCTTTTCAAAAGAATTGAAGTTTAAATAATGTCTTTTGCTAACTCTTTTGTGAGCATTCTTCCCTATCAATTTCCATAGGTCAGGAGTACCTGAAAAGCATTCGGTATGTCCATTTTGCTCCGGAGAAACTTTCTCAAGTGCATTACAGTCATTGCTGCAGGACAGCGTAAATATCTTTTATCTTTGGCCTGGGAGGGGTATTTGGTTGAGACAATAATAGACACCATTCAAAATCTGATACTGAAGTTCATTTGAATACAGTTAGATAGAAATACATGGAACTGTGGTTAAAACTAGCTGTATGAAATCTAAATGCTCACTGGTGATCCAAAATCAATGAGGTAAGATACAAAGTACGTGTTTATTAGGTTTTTTAAGGATTTAATTAACACACACAAACTTTATTCTTAAAAATTAAATATACTAAGGGGAAAAATAGGAGGAAGTCCCCCAATACAAAAAGAACCCCCAACTTATTTTTATCAACCTTTTAAAGGCCCTTTAATTTTAATTACTAAGAAGGCATATTCATTGTCTGCAGAATAACTACTACTTAAGGAAATAAAAACAAATATTAATATATTTTATTTTCTGAATAAGGAATGTAAGTATCAAGGAACCAACAATCTACTTACCTCCTCTTTGGCTTTCTCTTTCTCATTGCTTCCTTCCTGTTCAACTCTAGAAAAAGGACATATACTATTATAATGTCCTATTATAATGAATGTACTGACAAAGTAAGATACTACTTTTACAACTCACCTATTTTGGTCAAAGAACTCAATAGACAAGCTTATTATCTCATCATCTGTTATAATCCTTTTGTCTTCATCTGCAACTTCTCCTCTGTCTTCATTAGAGCCATTGGCAGCTGCACAGAAATTTTCACAGCTAGTTATATTTTAAAATTCAAATCAGAAAGAGTAAAAAACTTTATAAGATGAACAGGTTACCAACTTTATTTGCTTTGCATGATCACTGAAATATATATAAAATATTTTTACAACCTCAGCTTCTGCATTAAAAGGAATTCTCTATAAAATCATAAACTTAGAGACTTTTTTTACCATCAGCATATGGATGAGCAGCATAAAAATCTCTTCTTCTTTTCATTTCATCTAAGAGAAAGCATATTTTTGTTACTCATCTCTTCAAGTTCAACACTTTTTATTACTGCATTGTCTATTCAATCTAAATGCTTACTTACTTTTGAAAAGACCTGGTACTAACTTGTACACAATGTCCTGGAGAGTTTTATCAGACCTGAAATATAAAATCCGAGACACTCAATTTAAAATGATGTTAATATTCACAACTTTCCAGAACCAAAAGTAGCTTGGTTGAGAATTTTTAACCAAAGCTTTAAGCAGTTTTAAATTGTTTTATATAATTTTTAGATCTATGCTATTAAGGTATCTGTCTTTTTGTTTTGCTTTGGTAGAAAGATATCTGATTAGACTGACACCATTTTAAAAATGTAGGTACTTAATAAAGAGATGTAACCATAAAAGAGCCAATGAAATGCAACTCAGTAAGGAAGATTTCTGAAAAGAAATTAACTTTTGCATTTCTTTATCAATATTTTATATTGATAAAGATCAATACTGAAAAAATACAGGAAATTAATATGCACACTTACAATGAGAAAACAGAATTTTAATTACAATTTGGACAGGGTAAGAAAGAGGATAAAAGGAACAAAGATGGGCTTCTGATGTAGAAAAAGAAGAAAAATGACTGACTGAAATGCAAGACAGATGCTTATGGAAACAATACAATTATGAACTATCCTGAACTAACATCTTTTTTTCAGATTTGTGTTGGCAATGAGGTTGCACCCAAAGAAATATTAAATGTGAAAAGTCACAATATGACAAATTATTTAGTTGTCTTTTTCCTACCTTATGTTCAAAAGAGGCCTAGTTTTGTGAACTTGGACATCGCAAATGGGACAATACTTGCTGCTCTCCAAGTAGTGCACAATACAAGTCTTACAGACTACAAGGGAAAACATAGACATAGAATTGTGCAGAAATAAGATTATAAAACAGAATCAAGGCAAGGTCTTCAGCTGTTATTCCTAAACCCAGAGACACTGCTCCACCAGGACCAAGGAGGGCTGGCTGGCAGCAGGCCCCTTTCCCTGATGAGAAGCAACCAAGCAGGACTTACAGGAGTGCAGGCACTCGATGATCGTGGTAGCATCAATGAAATACCCTCCGCAGATTACACACATGAGATGGGGGTTGAGCTCGGTAATTTTGATGCAGGTGGTGCGATGCATTTTGGCTCAATTCGAAGAAACTCTAAAAGACAAAGAGGAACGTTTTAAAAACCCTGGGGAAACTGCGGAGGTGCGGTCCAACACGATTTCTTCACTTCCCCGCGGCTAAAAGTGGCCTCCCCCTCAAGGAAAACAAACAATCCAGTTCAGGCGAGAAAAAGGCAGCGAAGAGCCGCAGAGCCAAGAGCCTTAGCGCAAAGAAGCAGGAAGTAAAGGGGTCTCCTTCCCGGGTGCTCTGCCCAGTGCTCACCTGCCCGTAGCCCAGCGCAGAGGCGCTCAGAAGAGGGGATGCCTGAGGCGGGCGGAGGAGGCTCCTCAGGGCACCTGTCCCGGGACAGGCCGCCCTTCCCCCATAGCACTGCCGGAAAATCGCAGATCGGGGCTGGGGAGGGGGGAAGCAATCTTAGTGCAGACGCGGACGTTGCCCTGGGCATTTCCGGCGAGAAGAGGAAGGGGGTGCGGTGGCCGTGGTTGAAGCGGCGAGGGAGGGCTGGCAGGCTGGCTGCTGTTGAGGTTGGACCCCGCATCTCGGAACAAGGGCTGGCAGGCATTTATAAGACGGGTCGGAGGAGGCTGGAGAAGATGAGGCCGGATCCCCGGAATTGAGCTCTGCTGCTAGCGCGTCGACGCTGCCGCCAACACAAAAGGCTCGGAACCGAGCCGCCTTCAGAACCGTTGTACCGACGGGGGTTGCTATAGCAACTTACACTTATACTTGGCATCCTGCCACCACCCGGAGCGCACCAGGGGGGAGGAGCCAGGCTGGGAAGGGAGGGCTTGGGGGGGGGCGCAAGGAATAGCCGCGCTGCCTTGGAGACTCGGCGCGGAAGAGACCTGAGTCCCTTCTGGGTCAGAGGTTGGTGTCCCCGGGGTAGGGAGTAAGCGGGGGGAAAGAAGGCCGGGCTGAGGGTGGTGCTGTGGAAAGGAACCGGGGGCATGGCCGGGGGTGGGACCCGGGAGAAGGACCCCGGTCGGGTGCTGCTGGTGAAGTCAAAGTTCCCCTTCCGAGCAGTCCACTGCGGGGGGGGGGGAGGGACGCGTCGCAAGAACAGAAAGCTAGGACGCCAAAAGCTGGGCTGGCGGTAGGAGGCCTCGAGGGCGGCCAGAGCCAGCACTGGGGTCGACGCCAGGTCGAAAGCAAGAGGCTCCTCTCAGGCCTTTCGTTTTCTCTCGGGGCCTCCGCCCACGGGCAAGAAAGTAGCCTCTGTTTCTTCTCCCTTTTCCCCTTCCCGGCTCCTGTCCGCCAGCGCGGCTCAGCCGTGCAGGGTCTGAACTCTTGGATCGCCAAAGCACAGAGTTAAAAGTTGGACCCTCTCGGGCTCGTGGAGACTTTAGAGGGGCGTCAGCCTGTGCAACAGACCAAGCCCGGATCCAACAGTGTCCTAGCACACCCACCTCCGGGCCTACGTGGGCATCCTGCTCTGGCAGCCCAAGCTTGTCCGGCCGCAGGTCCCGGGAGGGCTGCAAATCTACCCGCGGCTCTCGGACTACAGCCGAGAAGAGAAGAGAGCAGAGCAAGTATCCAAGAAAATCCTCACCCGAGGCACCAGCAAGGAAAAGATTACGGAGGGAGGGAGGAAGGTTACGCTCAGCCGAAATAACAGGTTCCATTCCCGCAGCCTCGAACCACCCTGTTTTATTCTGAACACACCGCAGTCGAGGCAAAATGCGCTGCCGCTTCCGAAAGTGTCCTGAATTCCTGCCCAGTGTTCCCAAAGGTGCGGGTGGGTGGGAGACGCGTCGGGGGTATAAATGGGATCCCTCACAACAAAACCAACTACCAAACTTCACTTGTTCTACGTGCCTCTTCCCAGGGTGGAAAAAGGAAAGAAAAAAGAAGGAAAGATGCCACTGCTGCATGGAGGGAATTGCTATTTTTTTATCATCCTTTGGGTGGAAAAGCAAAAGATATACAAGTCTGGAGCAGAAGGGAAGAGAGATTCAATAACCTTGGCCTTAGAGCTGGGTGTTGGCAAGGAAAACAGGAACACCCCCCCCCCCCCCGCCTAGCCTCGTCCACTGGTTCCAGAGCATTCTTCAGGATATGAACAAAGGATATACTTCTTCCCAACCTTTAGTAGATAATCGGAATCCCTCTCATCATGATAAAACACCTCTATTTTGTTCAAACTAAGATACAGTCAATCCAGGACGCCTTAGCCAAAAAGTAGAATAAGGGGTTAAGCAATTCAGTGAACTTAAATTCTTCGCCAAGCAGTGAGGCACAGAGGAGGCAACTCAATCCGTCAGAAGATACTAACACATGTTTCATTTCACGGAAACAGAGCCTCTGCCTAAGTGGAAGAAAACTCAAATCAAGCGTGAAGCTTGGTTGGTCGAAGCTTGTTATTACCCAGGTTACCCCTTCCTCTAGGATATCGTAGGAGATATCACTGAAATCTTGCATCTTAAACCAACAATCCTGAATCTAGGCTACACACCAGGGAAGGATGACAGCAACCCCCATGCACATATAAACATGTGAAAAAGGAATCTCATTATTCAAAGCGCTAACTCGACCTGGGATGATGTTGGGATTGTTATTCCTTCGTGTTCCCTCCCCAAAGTCCCCCATCTCCTTATACTAATGTACCTTCCTGTAGCCAAGACACACTGACCTTTAACACCGGATATTGTATTTTATTTTCAACCTCCCTCCCAGACATGTATTCCACCAGGAAAGCAAGGAGTGATAAAAGCTGTTATGACAGCCAGCTGAAGCTTGGAGGCCTAACATGGGTTACCTCAACTTGGAGAAAATTATGGGTAGTTGGGTGGATGGACGCTTTAGAAATTAACAGGCACTAGATCCCCTGAGGTGTCATTTCAGCAAGGGTATCTAAAATAACTAGGTTTGCAGGGGCAGATATGCAATCTGGTCATCTATGCCTTGATTAGATGCTCCAGTTTTAAATTTCTCCCCTGAAGCATGAGATACTCCCTCAAAAAGTGTGGATACATCGAGTCGTATTAAAGAAAAAAAAAATGGGTATGTTTTGTATCATCAACCCACATTCTCTCCAGCTAAGCTCCTGCATCCAGTGAATGGACCTCCTAGAAAAACCAACAGGTGGCCTCCTGCAAAGACAGGTTGTGTTCCTTTCCAGCTATTAAATATTGAATACATTGGGTGGGGGTGCTCAGCACCAACCAACTATAATACTAACAGATGGATTCTAGTTTACAGCGACCACGGCAGAGAAATACACAACTACACAAATCAGTCTCGCCTTACACTTCAAAGTTATATTTTGAATGCCAAGAAGGACCAGTTGAAACAAAGAAGTACTAAAGTAGTGGGAGAATAACAAAAACGCAAGTGTGGAACAGGCAGGGGAAGCTGTGAACACATGACTAACTTTCCATTTGGGGAGAAAGGTTACTTGCAGGGAGAGAAGATTGGATCAGATGCCCCTGACTTACTTCCTCCACCAGGCATTAAAACAACAAAACAAGCTGAGCTGTAGTGGGGTCTACATTGTCAAGGCCGAGCGATTTTTCATGAACCAAGTTTCCTGCCCAAACACCCCGAGAGTCAGGAGCAAAGCCATCACATCTCGGCTAGTAACAAGATGCTTCAGTTAACCTTCCCTCATCCAACTTGGAACTGTGTGGGGAAGAGCCGAAATCCCGGCTAAATAATAGAAAGTTGCATGTCCTATTACAACGCAGTTCCCCCAATTCTCCAACATGTTTACTTCTTTAAGAATTAGACACGCGGTAACTTCTCTCCTGAAAGGTACGTTTCCAGCATCAATCTCCGCTCTCCCATCCTCCAAAGCCGGGAGAAACTTCAGCATTTTAAGCACAAATGCGAAAGGACACGCTGAAAGAGAACCGCCACCGCCATCTTACCAAGCCATGTCACACCACACAAGTGTTAGCCGAACTTAAGTTAATAACATTTCTCCGGGGCTCCCCATCGGCTCGGTGAACCCTCTAGCAAGATCGCAACCCTCCGCAGAACTCACCTCTATAAAATGGGAGCGCTAGGTGGCTTTTGAATCCCCCGCCGACCCGTTTGTTTCGTAAGCGATCGCCTTCCCAGTCAGCTCAAGATTGCGTGAAGTGTCCCTCTTCAATCGAGATCTGCCTATAAACAAAGAGGGATGGACTCGAATGGCAAGTCTCAGCCGAAAATACAAATCTCCTCCTCCGGGGCCGTGCATCCAAGAGGGCTCTACGACCGAGCTCAGGGGGAAAGGGAACGAAAATTTGCAAAAATTGGTTGCAGAACGAAAGCAAGTGCCTGGGCTGCTACTGCTGCCGCCGGTCTCTGGGCGCGCGCGAGGAGTGAACTGTGCATGTGGCTGAAGCCGAGACTGTCAGCGCTTTTCCCATATGGAGAGTTCGGGGACACCGAAGCTTACCCTAGCAGCCTTCCAACCCCCGCGAAATCCCCATCGCCCTTCGGCCTCAGCTAAACACCTACCCGCGAAAAGCCGCTCCCGGTGGACGACCGAAACTGCCGGGAAAAGACAAAGTTAAAAGTCGTTCAGCAGAAAATGAATGTGAGGCAAGCGGCCATCTTGAAACGAACTATAGGGGCTGTCAGTTGCAATCAGCGTATTGCTGCCGCCACCGCGCCGAGTTCCTTTTAGTTCTCCAAACAGCCGGCCGGATCTACTCGGGCAAACTCAGAGTCTGCTTGCCTTTCCCGTCCTCTTCTTTTCGGCGTCTCCTTTTCTCTCTCTTCTTTTTCCCCACCTTGCTCGCTCTTTAAAATGCGTAGCTCCAGTGTTGAGCTCTTAAAATCTTTCCAGCCCGTCTGGACTGCCAGTCTTCCCCTTCCACCACCAGCCCATTGTCTCTCCGTGTCCCAAGCTCTTCTTCCGGCTCAGTCTATCGGTTTCCCCCGACCCGGTCTTGCTTTTTCCCTCTCCTGCCTTCGAGAGAGTTCTTTCTTTCCCCAATTTCCTCTTTGCAAAAATAATAATCTCCAAATATTTGCATTAGATCAGAGTTGCTGTTGTGGAAGGAGCAGGCGGGGATGTATAGTGGAGAGGCGTGTGGCGCTGGAGATGGAGGGAGCGCAGCACTGAAGGCGCACAGTGGAAACTAACGCCGTCCCCCAAATGGCTCAGAGTTCGCCCGCCCCGCCAGCGTCACGTGGGACTTCTCATTTCTTAAGGGTGGCCTGGGAATTACCGTGCGCGTAGTCGGACCCGTCAGCCTCCCTGTGACCTAATCCCGCGACTCAGACGCCCCCCTCTGTCCTCGTGCACCGCCCTCCCCTTCCCTCCGCCTGCTCTTTCGCTTCTCTCCTTCAGACGCGAGCGCACTCACACTTCGCTAGTTCTTTTCTCCGCGGCACTTAGCTGCAGCCTCCTCCCGCTCTTCTTCCCCCCTCGCGCACTCACTCACGCGCGTACGAAACTTCATTCCTTTCCTTTTCCCTTCCAGCTTGCACACCTGCTCCGCTCTTTGCACACGGCACCCATTCCTTTTCCTTGATTTTATACGCCCTGCCACCTCAAGCGAGCATTCCCTATCTTTTTCGGTTAACAAGGACTCACAGAGATCTTCCTCTGCCCCCTTTCCTTGCCTTTTCTTGGCTAAAATCTACCCTTTCGCACAAAAACGCTAGTCCCCCCCCCCTTTTAAAGGCGCAAAAAACTGACGGCAACCACAGACAGACCTTTGGCTTCAGTCTCTCCACCCCGAGCCTCTGGTAATGAAGCTGCTCTGCTCTTTTCTCTTACTGCCTGCCTCCCTCCCCTGCGCGCCACACACACACACACACAGAGAGAGAGAGAGAGAGAGAGAGAGGTTGCCCACCATTTTCGCAGTGTTGTGCTCCACCCTAGTTTCCACCTCAGCACCTCCCCAGACCTCCTTTGACCCCAGACCTCTGGTTGGCTTCCGCTCTAGCCTAGACTCTAGGATTCTTTTCCCACAACACCGACCCAGATCTAACATTCTTCCTCCACGTGCTCCTGGGCACCTCAGTGTTAGGATACCTCAGAAATCTTAGAAAGGCGGTCCAAATGATACTATGAAAGTTGAGGCTGGAAAACGGCAGCTGAAACCATCAACCCCGAGCATCATCTCAGCACTTCTACCTTCACTCGTTTCAGTTAGAGCGGATTTTCCCCGCCTTGGCATCCGACCCGCCGCTTCCCAGGCGCGCGCGACTTCTTCAGCCCCGGCGCAGATCCCACTGCCTTCTGGTCCGGCTCAGCATTTCGGGCAACCCTTTGCCTCAACAATTCTAGGGTGCCACCATTGGAACAGGTTGGGGCTCCAGATTTTTCTTCCACCTTGGCAGGTCTTCATGGGATGCATATTGTAGGTCCCTGGGCAAACAGAGTGGAATGTTATTGTAGAAGAGAGCAGGCATCACAAAATGACCCTTTAAACACTTTTCTCTTAGATCTGCTATCACATTGACTTTGAAGATAATTGCCTGTATTGCTCCTTGTGTATGGCAAACACTGCTATCAACTTTTTATTGATATTAAAAGTATCCACCACCACCCCCCAAAAAAAACTCTAATGAAAGAGGGCTTTTTACACCCTCCTCTGCAAGTTTCATCCATATGAATGTGTTTTGATACAATATTGTCATTCTCGAATTCCGCAGAGATCAGGAAACTGAAGACAATGGTTAAAAAATATCCTTACAATCAGTCCTCTCCAGAAAAATGATGGAAGGGAAAAGGAAATATTCCTGAAAAGCATTATTTCACAATAGCTTCAAACATCCACCAGGGAATGAAATCCAGATCAAGATCCTGCTGTAGACTTCACTGTATAATACTGTTCAACTCTGTTTGCTGTGAGGATGAGGATGATCACACTTTCCTCACCCTGTATGATGAAGTAGTGGAACAACCCTGCAGTGGACGGCAGGTCATTCAAGATCCTTAAGCAGGGGTTTGTTGTGCTCATTAAGAAAGGTTGTAAATGAGAGTCAAGCACTGGCTGTTTAAACCTTAATATGGCAGAACTCTTTTTTTTTTTTTTAAGTAACAGAATCAGAGCTAGGGTGTTGAGTTTCCTTCTTCCTCCTTGCAAGCCATATTTTATGTAGGTAAGTTGCCTCAAAGCATATTTTGCACTACAGTACATAGTTAAGACCGGTGCATGAAGATCTTTTTACTTTGATGGCACCACAGGACAAAATTCCTTTGCCTCTGCATTCTTACAGATGACATAGGGATAATTTTCACAACCCTGTTTCCACAGCAAGATTTCACATTCTCTCCACATAGCAAAAAAACACTTAGAAGATAAAAGGGAAATGAGAACTCAAGTCTTTGTGCACCCCACCCTCCAAATACACCAGACTGACATTGCTGCCCCTCTAGTAGTAGGTGTGACCTGGGGATGAGGATAGGTTTTTTTGTTTTGGTTTTTGAGCCAAGGAGAGAAAGCTGGTCATACTCTATAGTCATTCAACTGCCACAATTCAGGACACTCCAACTGTTTTCTATTTACAGAGATGGTTGAATGTTTAATAAGTAAACCCAGGTTGAAGCAGATGAATGAATGGAATCTTTTCAACTTTTCCTGTAAATCACTTCAACATTAAAAGGGGGAAAACAGCAGGAACACACCTTCACCAAAATGTGGTGCAAGCAAGTCCCAAAGGTGCTTTTCAGCACATGCAAGCAAGGTGATGACTTCATTACAATAGAATGGTGTTTAGATCCAGAGCTCTACAGCTCTTTAACATGATTTTGCTGGGTGGAATATCTTGGAATGTTGGAGCTGCTAAGAATCCAGTCCCTCCCAACTCATTATTATAGTCAGATAAGACACACAAACTAGATTCATGTTCACTTGTTTATTAGATGATAAAGTAGATAATGGGGAAATCAAAGATTTATTTTAAAAAAGGGCACAACTGAAACACAGATATTTCAGAAATGTATAGCTATCTAAACAGATATCACAGTTGTTTAACAAGCTCAAGAGATTTTATTACACACAAATCTTGCAATGTTATCTAGAAAGTAAATGTTCCATTTTTGTTTGACCAAACATATATCAAAGTTCCATTAAATAAGAACCAGGAAAAAGATTATATAGTCAAAGAAGCAAGCATTTTCTTTTCTTCAATGTAGTTGATTGCCAAGTGTGTAAATTATAGTTGAGTTTTCCTTTCTAGACTTTTAGCTGCGTCTTTTAACTTTCCAACTAAATCCTAAAATATGAAATAAGAGCTTCAGAAAAGAAATATTTTGCTATAAATAACTAATTTTATTCATTATTAGAAATTCCCTTTGTACCAAAAATCCAAGTGACTTAATGTGTTTTTCTGCCATTTGATATGTTTAGGAAACATAGAAACTACTTCATTATTTTAATTAGTGTACATCATGAATGTGCCTAAAGGGAACATTGTTGTAATAACATTATCACATATAAAATTAATGAGTTTGGACTGGGACACATAGGTTGATAAAATATTTTTTCTTATTTCTCAAATAATACACAGAACAATATACTTTCTTACAGCTTAATTGAATATAAAGAAGTAAACTAACCCAACAATTTTCTGAGCTGGCAATCCTAAAGTTATCTAATGCATTCCATTGAAACATGGGATTTTTACATAAATGTGATTTGTACCTATAGAATTTTGAAACTATATGAAACTGTAGACAGTTGCTTATTTCTTAGTTTTTCAAGTTTTGGTAAGTTTACTCCTTTTTCCCTCATTAGTAAGTTTATTAGGTTTAATGAAGCTATCAATACATAGTAGTTTACGTAAAGCCAAAAAAGCCAAATTCCATGCTCAGTACATATTATACATTCATGTATACAACACAGAAAATGGGTTTCATCTAACGTAACACATTTGAAACAGCTTCCACCCATTCTGCCAAAAATATTTTTGCATAGTGCAGTCACTTATGTGAATCAACTTGAAAACTCATATTGGAAAAATAGAAAAGCTAGTAATTCTGTAGCATTTTGTATTTTAAAAGATGTGAAGCATCTTATATTTTAAGTGAAGCATTTTATATTTTTATGCACTTTTTGTAAAGTCTGGTGCTACTCTTTCAGTACACAAAAGGGTAAGATAAAATACCTGCAATTGATCCATAGAACAAGTAAAATTAATGTCCTGATGAGATCTTGAATCAATGTTCTAAAATAACAAAATCCCAAACATTACTTGTTAATAAGTTGCGAAACTAAAGCAATAATAATTTACTAATATTTGAATTTTCTGGATGGATGCTATACCTCTACTCTTAAGGTCATCAAATAGGCAGGGCAATAATGTTTATGAAGTTGATTAGTCTAAAGAGATAAGACAGAAGGAAAAAATAAGTTTTGCAAATCAAAGTGAAAAAGAAATAATACCCATTTGATTTAAATTACCTTGATTTGATATTCCAGACACCAACAAACATCAATTACATGTAGTGGACATCTGGCTATACTGCAAACATAGTAAATAATTATTAGTCTAAGATATGCTGAACAGCATAACTGTTGCAAGTTCATATAGGTAAAAAAGAAAAGTAGCAGCAATGTATTAATTGTGGTTTTGTGGAGAACGTTACTTCAATTAGATAACTTGTGAAGATGTTTATTATTTTCAAGATGCATTTGAAAGTTGGAAGATTAATATAATTTCCCTGGACATACCTTTCCAATATGATTTCCAAGTTATCCTTATGTATCTACAAAAAGGGAAAGGATAAAAGTAGAGTGTGTAAGCTTCTACAGATTACACACACATTAATGGAATGAAAAAAGATAAAATGTGCTTAGAAACCTGATATTCAGTGCAAAAATGTTCAATTCTTTCTCTGTTGAATTTACAGTCTTCTAGATAGGTGCTAAAAGGAAAAGCAAGATGTGTTACCAATAAATCTAATACAAGTCAAAGAATTTTTTTTAAAAGTTGAGTTTTAGAATACCTTATAATAGATTTGTCAGCTTTTTGCTTTCCAGCTTCTATTATATAAGTGGTAGTGGCTGCATGGCAGTATTTTAATATTGCTGGATCAATATGTTCCAAATCTGGGTAATCTAAAAAGAAATGAATGCTTGATGATGGCATATTTCAGGAGGATACACACACACTGTATATACAATGGTTTTCCCATTCAGGAAGACTAAGCTCCATGCAATTATACCGTAGCAGCTGGCTGTCATATTGACAACATTTACAATTACAGTTCTAAACACAATATTGGGGGAAGGACTTGTTTTCATAGATCTCCCTTTATAAGGAATTAAAATAATGTTGGAGAAATTTCAGCTACCTTTCATCTCAAACATGAATAATTTCTGTAAGATCTGAGATATTATATTGGCTATTTCCAGCACTAAATTGATCTAGATTTATCCCCAACAGCCAGAAAGCACCAAAGAAAGAAAAGGAGCTCAGCCATTACCCCAACAGTCTCCTGTAGTTTCCCTTTCCCACTCATGGCCACCTGTTCTTTGAACTACTGGCCAACACAAGAGTTTGGGAAGTAATCAGGTTGACTAGTGTCAGTAGACATTTATATTTTTAGAAAATTGCGGTCTTCTCGTTCGGGAGGAGAAGAGTTAAAAACCCTTTTTGCCAATTAAGGGCAGACCACCTCCGAGTTCAGATAACCGTGTGAAATTATTTTTTTCCCCGAGTGCTAGAGTGAAGTAAGCCTGTAATTTCGCTTTTCTAACACGAGTGCTCGGAATACCGTGTCACCCCTCTACCCAACTCAACTCTTCTGATTTTTGCTCTTTTCCCCACCTCCCTTTTAAGAAAATCTGAACTGCTTTTCCAGGGTTGCAGTTCAAACTAGCACCCACCGGAGGCCGCGTGTATTCAGCCCAAGCTCTCGCAGAGCCCTTCAGGCAAACGGGAGAACCTTTTCTCCTGCGAGAGGCGGCCGGCCGGCCTACCCTCAAGAAACCGCACAGTTTGGTAAACAGCTGACAAATCCCAATCGTCAGAGAAATTCAATTTGAAGCAAACAAAAACAAACAAAACCATCAAAACAAATGAGCGACGTTTTTCAGCCATAAGATTAAGAACAATTTATTTATTACAGCCATTGAGTAATTCCAAAGAATATCACATGATCACAATAAAGCCTGCGGGATCCAGGTACTAAACCCAGCCCGGTGTCTTCTTCAAGTACATTCACCCGCTTGCACCTCTGACTTTTGCAAAAATCACTTCCGACTGTCAAAGGGCTGGGAATGCCTCGCCGGAAGATTAAAAACAAAACGGTGGAAACCAACCGGCTACGGCCGTCAGGGAGGCGGAGGAAACCACCTCCAAACGGCACCTTCTTTCTTTCACGCTCTGCTTTCGGGAGAGAGTGGCTTTACCTTCGCTTTTAGGCCACAAATAAGCGAGAAACACCCTTGAATTTCTGCAAGGAAATGACAACCGCAGGTAAATGGAGGAAAGCAGCGAGAGCAAAACCCCGAAACAAACGAAGGGAGGAAAGAGGGCGCAGCGCACCATTTCAGCGCGGCTCACCGCTGGGGCTGCGCTTGGTGGGAAACGACTGTGGGCGCTGCCGCGAATGTAGCCAGGCGTCAGCACTGGCCAAAGACAAGCGATCCGCCGTGCTGCCGGCACGCTTCCTTCGGCCGGCGCCCAACTCTTCTCCCCGCCGGCGGACGGAGGCTCGCGCCCGGAAACCAGCACTCACCGAAGGCGGCCTGCTCGGCCTGGTCGCTGAGCAAGCTCTGGAAGGCAGCCTGGAGCAGAGCCTGGAAAGCTCGGAGCGAGAAGCAGCTTGGTTCAGCTAGGATCCGTAAGCCGCTTTGCACTGGCTCAGAGAGCTCCATTGTGAGCTGCGCTGTGACCTTTGACACGTCCCCCACGTGATAGCCGCGCTCAGCTGATTCTGCAGCCAAAAGAGCTGCGGCAGATGGGTGGTTGCAGCTTTGCTTCCTTGCTCTGGGATTCCCTAACCCTTTCCCTGCGGTCAAACTTACCCGCTTCCATTAAGCTCTTCGGTAGTGTTGTATTTCCTATCTCAAATGCAAGGTCAGCATCTTCCTTCTCAGTGCAGAAGACCACTGTGACAACATATCTTACATTTCAACCTTTTAAAGCAGGGGTGTCAAACTCAATTTCATTGAGGGCCGCATCAGCATTGTTGGGAGGAATCCCCCGTTCGGCTCTTCCAGCCGGGTTTCTCCTGTCAGCGTAGCGCCGAAGAAAAATAGATCGTGAAGCCAGCTACCGGAAAGAGAGGTTTATTCACGAGGATCAAGTTGAGTGACAATTCAGCAAGAATCCCCGGCTAGCTAGACAGAATGGTCTCAAAACAGGGGTTTTTATACCCTTTTGTNTGTTAATGGCTTTATTGTTGTGTGTTTGTTAATCTTAATTGCTGCTAGCCAGTTCTCCTTTCAGTGTATGTTAAGTGTTTGCTATCTATTCAGTGTGTGTTAAGTGTTTGCCATCTAGCCTGGGGCAGCTGCTGGGTCAGGTGAGTTTGTCTGATTATTTCCTCACTGGGGTGAGGAGGGGGTGTCCAGCTCTTATCAGCATTGTGGTTGCCCTGGGGGGGGGTATGGCCAGGGTGGGCGTGGCCTACTGGCTGGGCATGGCTGGGGTGGGCATGGTCTACTGGCTGTGTGTGGCCAGCTCGACGTAGCTCGCTTCAGGGGCGCCTGTGAGGGCCTGGGCAGGACTGGGGCGGATCCGAGGATCTCTGGCAGAAGGGGGTGGGACCGGGGCGAGCACCAGGGCATGGTCCACTGGAGGAGCCTCACCGTCCCTCTCAGGCCGTGCAGGGGGGCCCTGGACGGTGGTGCGGGCTGCCCGGAGCCCTGGGCAGTGGAGGTCAAGCACCCAGCCCAGCTGGAGAGGGGAACGAGGTACGCTGCATGCAGAGCCGCAGCCTGGAACTGCCAGCGGCCGGCAACGTGTGAGCCACCCCGTCAAGGATGCCTGCACCCTGAGCCCTGGGGTGCGAGGCTGATAAAGCTCCATGGCCCAAGCCAGGAGAAGAGAGGCCTAGCAAAGGGGGGCCGGGCATGGTGAGATGTGGCCCGGCAAAGCAGAGGCGGACGAAAAGAGGCCCGGCAAAGCGGGGGTGTAGCTGGGCATGACGGGGCAAGGCCAGGAGGGGCGGGGTGAGGCAAATGAGCTGCAGCTGCTGTTGCGCACTGCCAGCCCCCAAGCGCTCACCGTTTCCTGTGTGTGCGCCGGGGGGGCGCCCAGACGAATTGGGGTGGGCCAGGGCTTGGGCAGCGGGGGCCAGTCCCTTGCCATCTCTGGGACAGCCCCGCGGGCCAAATCTAGGCCCTTCGCCGGCTGGATCCGGCCTGTGGGCCTTGTGTTTGACATGTCTGTTTTAAAGGATCATGGTGATGATGCTATAGATAAGGAGGATTGAAACTCCAGTTTCGATTCTTTTATGGAGTCAGCCCGAGAAATTATTCAAACAGAGTGGCTCAGATTAGTTACCTCTGAATGCTCAATAGGTTCCTCCGTGCCCATAACAAGTCTTTTGTTTTTCCTTCTGCAACTTTCGAGCCAAATTTACAGGCAAACTGCTTTAAACACTCGGAACGGTTAAAAAAAAAGTCCTAAATGTCTGAAGACATTGCAAATTAACAATGGTAATAGTGTCATTGTGTCTAGCTGTAATTATTTACACAATATTTTGTTAATTTTGTTACGCTGGCAGTGTCATAACCTACAAATGCCGTATAAATGACCATTTTCCTTTTATTTTCTCTCAGTAATACAAATATTTTTACTATCATAATTGTAGCATTTGAAAATTATTTTATATAGAGCAGTTCTTAAAGGTGAAGGGCAAGGCACACTTGCAGTACAGTTCTTGTTGAGTTCACTTGTACATTCTGGATATGAAACTTTTGAAAGGTATTCTATGATTAGGTGCTGCTTCATATTTTGCATTTATGCTTATAGATAAGGTTAATGCAATTCATATAATCTTGCTTCAAATATATCAGTGGACTTATTTGTATAAGAAGTGTGTGTGAGAGCCAGGAGATTAAGATTTATGTTCAAATCAAATATCTACAGTTTATGGAGCTGTACTCCTAACTAAACCATAATAACAGAGTTGGAAGGGACCTTGGAGGTCATCTAGTCCAACCCCCTGCTCAGGCAGGAAGCCCTATACCATTTCAGACAAATGGTTTTCCAATCTCTTCTTAAAAACTTCCAGTGTTGGAGCATTCACAACTTCTGGAGGCAGGTTGTTCCACTGATTAATTGTTCTAACTGTCAGGAAAATTCTCTTTAATTCTAGGTTGGTTCTCTCCTTGATTAGTTTCCATCCATTGCTTCTTGTCCTGCCTTCAGGCGCTTTGGAAAATAGCTTCACTCCCTCTTTTTTGGGGCAACCTCTGAGATATTGGAACACTGCTATCATGTCACCCCTCGTCCTTCTCTTCATTAAACAAGACATACCCAATTCCAGCAACCGTTCTTTATATGTTTTAGCCTCCAGTCCCCTAATCATCTTTGTTGCTCTTCTCTGCAATCTTTCTAGGGTCTCAACATCTTTTTTACATCGTGGTGACCAAAACTGGATGCAGTATTTCAAGTGTGGCCTTACCAAGGCATTATAAAGTGGTATTAACACATCACGTGATCTTGATTCTATCCCTCTGTTAATGCAGCCTAGCACTGTGTCGGCTTTTTTGGAAGCTGCAGCACATGGCTATCTCATATTTAAGTGATTGTCCACTAGGACTCCAAGATCCCTCTCACAGTACAAACTATATCAAGTGGGCAACATCAACATTAGCCACAGGAGGGACCAAAGGAGAACTAAGAACTCCTAGAACTAAGGTGAAATTTTCTGACAGTGTAAACAATTAACCAGTTGAATGGCTTGACTTCAGAAGTTGTGGGTGCTCTATCACTGGAGGTTTTTGAGAGGAGATTGGACAGCCATTTGTCCAAAATGGTATACGTCCCTTCCACTCTGTTACTCTGTTATTCTGGAAGACTAACATTTAAGAATAGAATTTTCAGTTTTGGGGAAATTCGAAAATGAACTTCTAGAAATTTTATTTTTTTGAAAAAAAAACCCTTTTAATGAGGTGGCCCAATGGCCTAGCTGAGAGTCAGCCTATCTTAGAGACGTCCCAGCTGAGAGGCAACCCAGTGGCCCAGCTGAGAGGTGGCCTGGCAGCCCAGCTGAGAGACAGAGAGACAGTCCGGCAGCCCAGCTGAGAGACAGACGGCCCAGTGACCCAGCCCGACAGCTAAGCAGAGGCGGTGTGGTGCAGAGGCCAACTGAGCAGCGGTGAAACACAGCTAGGTGGCAGCATGGTGGACCAGCTGACCAATGGCAGACAGAGCTAAGTATCATAGTGGACCAGAGTGCCCATAGCAGCAGCTGAGAGCAATGTGGGAGTCCAGCTGAGCAGCAGCTAACCGGAGCAGAGTGCCCAGATCAGCAGATCGTACCCAAAAACCAGGGCAAGAAGGCAGGGAGGAAAAGGATATGTACAAAACATTTCTAGACATGGAGAAAAGGGATAAACTTTCAAGGCAGGGAGTAGAGGGTTAAGAGCAAAGCATCTCCTAGAAAACAGCCAGAGATTTCCAGCAAAAAGAAGTGCATATCTCTTCATAGAGGGCCAAGAACTTTTGTAAACTATTGTACACTGACACTTCACAACAGGGAAAATATTTAATTTTTAGAAATTTTTAATTTTTTAGTGAAATAAAACAAAAAACATAGAACAAACCCATCAGGACAAGATTCAGCAGTCCATCTGCATTTAAAAGACAAAGGCCACTCTTTCGAAGACAGCAAAGTCCACATTCTGGACAGAGAGGACCACTGGTTTGAAAGAGGGGTCAAAGAGGCCATCTGTGTCAAAATTGAACAGCCCTCTCAACAGAGGGGGAGGGATACAACATCATCTATCTCCAGTCTACAACACAGTCTTTTCAGCAGTTCTAAGAAGGCTCCACACCCATTTGCGCCACTCAGGTGACCCTGATGACACAGATAAACCTCCAGGTGGCCTCAACAACTCTCTAAAAGAATGCAAATGACCAGCTGTCTGCAAGGATTATAAATCCTTCCATTCCCCACCATCCAGTCAGAGCTGAAGAAGCTTCTTGGATGAGAAGTGAAACATCTTCAAAGAAAAACAAGAAAGTCCAGTTGCCTCATGGAAAAAAAAGCAACTTTGGGACAACCATGACCTGGATGACTGAGAATCTCCATAGACATAAAACAAAAAAAAGTCATGGAAAAAGAGACTGACATTATAGTGAGTTGCAAAATATATCATATGTTTGAGCTTATGCCCACAGAAGACCCAAACTATGTATCAAATATAAACTGTATGAATTACTTGAAGAAAAAGTAAAGGGTCTAGAGGCAACTCTAGCCACTCTGAAACTAAATGAACAAAGTGAGAAACCCCAAACCAAGCAAGAAGACTACACCAAAATTAAACTGTCAACCTTCAACCGAATTTGGCTGCAGCCATCTTTGCTTCGTTTTCGGTTGCCAGAGTAATGGGAGGGGGGAGATGTATTCTTTTAGTTTAGACATAATAAATTGTTCTGTGGGAACCAAGGTCAAGTTACCTAAGTTTTGGCAGGCTGAAGCTACCGTTAGAAAGCCTGCCAAAGTAGTTAATTGGGGATTGTGATTTATGGTACACTGCAGGGGTGGGGAGTTCAACTTGTTACTTTGTAACCTTGGAGGGGGAACTTTCAGTCTTGGTTTCACCTTTGTTCATGCCGATACTATGTAGCCATTAAATGTGTTCTTTGAGGAAAGCAATTGCCTCTGAGTTCTTATTTCTACTGGTCTCATCTATCGGAACCATGACATTAAACCAAGACTCTAAAATTCACTAACCCATGGGGGTCCTGAGCCCCGGTCGCCTACCTAGATTCTGGGAGGACGGCAAAGACTCAGGGAAGAAGCAGAGATGGAAAAGAAAGGGGAATCAATCTCAGGCCTTGGAGGTTTTCCGTTCACCTGTGATGATGAAGGCAAAACGACCGGCTGCTTGGGACGAGTCAGGGGAATGGAAATACCTGACCGCTATCCACAGCCACCCGGTCGAACGTCTGAGGGAGAAGTTTGACAGGCTGGAGATGGGCGAAGGAGGACAGGCCACGTGCCAGGTGTTCTCAGGTGGACGAGAAGACAGGTCGTCCTGTGAGCCTCCACCGCCCCAACGAAGTCCCAGTCCCGTAGCGGTGGCACGGGCCACCTTCCCGCTGCCGAAGCCGGACCTAACGTTGAGTCCAGTGCACTGGCAGAGCCCTGACCACTACCAACGCCATGCTAGTCTGGATCGACCCCAGCAACAGGTCAGTCCCGAGTATTACCGGCGTTCTGCCAGTCCCAACTGATGCCGGTGTCATGCTAGCCCAGACCGGCGTTTACGTTCTCCTAGCCCTGACCGCTACCAACGCGCGATAAGCCCAGACCGTTATCTGCGCTATGCCAGCCCTGAGCGCCGGTGGCGCCCAGCCAGCCCAGCCTGCTACCAACGCCCAGCTGGTCCCGACCACTACCGGCGTCGTGTCAGCCCTGACCGTTGGCGCTCAGGACTCCCGCAAAGGGTCTTCCATTGAGGGGGATTTAAGCAACCCCAACCCCAACCCCACTTGCCTGGTTTGCTACAGGCTCTCTGGGACCGATGACCTGCAGATCCACCCCCCCCAAGCCCACTTTCGATGGTGATCCCGAGAAGGTGACTATTTTCTTGAACCAGGTGTTTCATGTAAATTGTTACGGCCGTGCTTATTTAGACGAAGCTGAAATGATTGATTCTGTAGCCGCAAATCTGGAAGGGGAAGCCGTGGAGTGGATGGCTGCCCTACGTGAGGAGCAGGCGCCAGATCTATGGGATTTCGATCTGTTCACACGTGGGCTGAGAACCAGGTTTGAAGATGAATCCCAGGCTGTGCAAGCAGAAAAGGACATCCACGATGTGAAGCAGAGGGGCCGACCTGCAAGAGAGTACGTAAGAGAATTTTGAAGGGTGGCGGGATGGATCAGGCAGTGGTGTGAACAGTCACTGATCCACTACTTCAAAGTGGGGCTGGACCATGATCTGTTCCAGACGTGCATCTGCAGGGGGAATCCCGATCAACTCCATGATTGGTACCGTTTGGCTATGAATTTGTATATCGAACTGACCCGGTACCACAAGCCTGCAACTTCAGGACCCCGACCAAGGCGAGATCCGGTGAGGCGCCAACCGTTGCAGCACCCCCCCACCTGCCACGGTGACTGGATCCATTAGGGCTCTCGCTGGATCCCAGATCAAGTGCTTCAGGTGTGGGCAACTTGGGCATCGAGCAGCGGACTGTCCAGTCCCTTTCCCTCCCCCAAAAAGTGCGACCACAGCTCCCACGAAGCCAAAGAGACAACCTCGACCAGCGTGAGAGAAGTCAAATTGGGTCAGCCAGGGGCAAGTTGTACAAGTCACCTCTCCTCCCCAGGAGAAGCAAGAGGATTCAGCTGAGCGCCTGCCCGCACCTCATCCATACGACAGCGATGATGCAGGAGAAGACGACCTGATGGTGAGTCAGCCTATCCCACCTTTTGCCCTTTCTGCCAAACTATTGGTACCTAAATCGGGCTCAGGTGGATTTGAATGTTTTAGTTGATTCGGGCTGCACCCGATGTTTGATCAACCTCTCCACGGTACGTAAGCTGCACATTAGGGCAAAACCGCTGCCTCTACCCATGAGGTTTGAGCAGGCTGATGGATCTCTCATAGGAGGAGCCCCGGCCACTCATTTAACTGAGCTAGTGCGCCTAGAGATAGGGGAGCATTGGGAGCTAATCCGTTTTGTAGTAATCCCAAAAATGACAGAAGCAGTGATTCTGGGGCTAGCTTGACTTGACAAATGGCGCCCTATGATCTGGTGGGAGAATGGAGTGAGGACTCTAAGACTAGCAACTGGACCTTCACCTCCTACCTCAATCAGTAGCCCATGTGAGAGCCAAGGGCAGCACCTGGAGACCTTGAAATCTGCTGTGAGTCCACCATCCGGAGAGCCACTCATCCCAAGTGAATATAGAGACCTAGCAGAAGCATTTAGTGAGGCGGAATGCGATGTCCTGCCCCCCCCCCCAACCACTGACTGCACTATTGAGATTTTACCGGGAGCCAAGTTACCCAAGCCAAAAATGTATTCAATGACCCCCCACGAACTGAAGGAACTAAGGGCATATATTGATAAGAACTTGGCCAGAGGATTCATCCAGCCAGCAAAATCCCGAGTAGCCTCCCCTGTGCTTTTCAAGGAAAAAAAAGGTGGGTTGATGAGGCTGTGTATGGACTATAAGGGGTTAAATGGTGTCATCATGGAGAATATGTACCCCCTACCCTTGATGAAAGACATGTTAGCCCATTTGGCAAAAGGAAAAGTTTTTACCAAATTAGACTTAAGAGAGGCATATTACCGAGTAAAGATCAAGGAAGAAGACAAGTGGAAAACAGCTTTTAACAGCCCTTGGGGAGTTTCCAGTTCAATGTTATGCCTTTCGGACTGCAGGGGGCTCCTGCTGTGTTCATGCAATTGATAAATCAAGTACTGCATAATCACTTATATAAGGGGGTTTTAGTTTACCTTGAGGACATCCTCATGTGTGCTGCAGCTGCAGTGTGCTGCAGCTGCCAAAAAGGCCAACACAGTGCTGGGCTGCATTAACAGAGGAATAGAATCAAGATCACGTGAAGTATTAATACCACTTTACAATGCCTTAGTAAGGCCACACTTGGAATACTGCATCCAGTTTTGGTCACCACGATGTAAAAAAGATGTTGAGACTCTAGAAAGAGTACAGAGAAGAGCAACAAAGATGATCAGGGGACTGGAGGCTAAAACATATAAAGAACGGTTGCTGGAATTGGGTATGTCTACTTTAATGAAGAGAAGGACGAGGGGGGACATGATAGCAGTATTCCAATATCTCAGGGGCTGCCACAAAGAAGAGGGAGTCAAGCTATTTTCCAAGGCACCTGAGGGCAGGACAAGAAGCAATGAATGGAAACTAATCAAGGAGAGAAGCAACTTAGAACTAAGGAGAAACTTCCTGACAGTTAGAACAATTAACCAGTAGAACAACCTGCCTCCAGAAGTGGTGAATGCTCCAACACTGGAAGTTTTTAAGAAGAGACTGGACAGCCATTTGTCTGAACTGGTATAGGGTTTCCTGCCTGAGCAGGGGGTTGGAATAGATGACCTCCAAGGTCCCTTCCAACTTTATTATTATCATTATTATTATTATATCTACACAGAGACCATGGCAGAGCATGTCAAATTAGTATGTGAAGTACTCAGAAAACTACTGAGCACTAAACTTTACGTTAAACTCTCAAAATATGAGTTCCATCATACATGCCTGGATTACCTAGGATATAGGATTTCCAGTGAAGGCATTGAGATGGATCCGGCTAAAGTGAAAGCTGTACTAGAATGGCAGCCCCCACGGACCCGTAAGCAACTCCAGAGTTTTTTGGGATTTGCAAACTTCTACCGGCAATTCATCCCCTCCTTTGCCGAGATTGCTTTGCCAATTACTGAACTATTAAAAACAGGGAAAAACGGGGGGAAGCCGCGACCCTGCCAGCCACTGCCATGGTCCATAGAATGGCAAACTGCTTTTGAGAACTTAAAGAGACTGTTTGCAGCAGAACCCATTCTCAAACATCCCAAACCTGAGAAACAGTTCATCATCCAAGCCAATGCCAGCGATGTGGCTGTGGGGGCTGTTCTTTTGCAAAGGAACGAGAATGGGGATTTGCAACCCTGTACCTACACCTCCAAAAAGTTAACGGACATTGAACGAAGGTGGGCAGTCTGGGAGAAAGAGGCTTTCACAGTGAGGTGGGCTCTGCTTACATGGCGTCATTTCCTTGAAGGGAGCGACTTGCCTTTTGAAGTATGGACTGATCACAAAAATCTAGAAGCACTGAACACCCCCCCCCCATAAGTTATCTCCTAAACAAGTTAGGTGGGCACAGTATTTTAACCATTTCAATTTCACACTAAAATACATCCTGGGAGGAAAAAAATTCCTAGGTGACGCCCTGTCCAGACTGCCCCAGTACAAAAGCCGTCAAGAGGAGATTGTGAACTCCATCATTCCGCAACCACAGTCAGTCTCTCAAGTAACTACAGGGGGGCAACCACAGGGAAAACCACCTGAACCCGATAGCCCGTTGACAAAGAGACTGAAGGAGGAATTAAAAACTGATTCCTGGTTCCTGGAAAACAAAACCATACTGACTTGCCAGGATGGGTTGGCTTGGAAAGGGTTGAAACTGTATCTACCAGAAACCCTTAGAATTCAGGCCCTCCAACGCAGCCACAATAGCAAACAAGCAGGTCACTTTGGATACCTGAAAACTTTACATTACACTATATCTAAATGTTGAAATAAAATGATCCCTTAGTAATAGCAACAAAGCTTATAAATTAAAATAAGTATCTCTGAAAAGCTTATTCCTTAAGTGTAATTCTGTTGGAAAAGAATTAGAGGAGCTTATTTAGGCAAAATTCTTTTTTTTATTTATAAATTGTATTGGTTTTTAAAACATAAATCACATAATAGTTGGTTAACAGTGTGTTTGCTTAGTTTACATTTGTAAGGAAAGATCGTTAACAATTGATTTCTATAATTCGTAATCCACATATTCCAACAAATGTCTCTTTTTCTCTTAAATATTCTCTCTGGTGGGTCCCGTCATCTATATTCTAAATTTTCATTCAATATTTTCAATATGAATCAGAGTTTTTCCATCTATTTTTCCCCAACCAATTGTACAATTTATTCCAGATTTCATAATAATCTGTTTCACTCTTATCCTTAAGTTCTAATGTCAACCTATCCATTTCCACACAGGATAAAATCTTATTTATTACTTCTTCTTCTGAGGGTGTCTCATTATCCTTCCATCTCTGTGCAAAGGCTAATCTTGCTGCTGTTAGCATGTGTAATAATAGGTATAGGGATCCTTTATTGCAGTGGTTCTCAACCTTTTTAATGCCGTGACCCCCAACCGGTCGTAAGTTGAGGACTAAACCGGTCATAAGTCGAGGACTAAACCGGTCATAAGTCGAGGACTACCCAACCGGTCGTAAGTCGAGGACTTTCCCTGCCCGGGAGCGCCGCACATGCATGGTTCCGCCCCCTGCGCTGGCTGAGGCGTAGCTGGCAAGTGGCAGAGATGGAGCAGGCCGACCACCAGCTGGCCCAGCTCAAGGGAGGTAAGGCACGCGCCGGAAAAGGGGGAAAAAATGGCGGACAGCCTTGCTTGGCGACCCCCGTGAAATGGTCGATCGACCCCAAATGGGGTCGCGACCCATAGGTTGAGAACCGCTGCTTTATTGTATCTATCCTTAGTGATACCCAGCAGAAAGAGCTCTGGTTTTAGCTCAATGTTCTGCATTAGTATCTCTTCTAGCCACTGTTTTATCAAATGCCAACATTTTTGTACTTTTGAACATTCCCACCACATATGATAGTAGGTCCCTAGTGATTCTTTACATTTCCAACATTTCAGTGAGGTCTTTTTGTCCATTTTAGCTAATCTCACAGGGGGGAGGTGCCACCTATAAAACATCTTATATAAGTTTTCTTTGTACGCAGTAGCTAATGTGAGCTTCCTATTCCTTTCCCATAATTCTTGCCAGTTATTTAAATCAATACCATAACCAAAATTTTTACCCCAAGTTAACATTGTGTCTTTTACTTGCTCTTCCAACATATCCTGTTCCAATAAATATTGATATATCCTTTTTATCTCTCTTTCCTCCGTTCCTAATAGGATTTTATCTAATTCTGTATGCTCTAGTTTTATTCCCCATTCTTTTTTATCCTTCGTGTATCGCGATTGAATTTGAAGGTACGCCCACCATTCAAGTTCTATCCTTTCTTCAAATAACTTTTTCCTCGATTTTAGTTCCCCTCCTTCATCTGGAATATCTTTGTATGTGATCACCTTTCCTAATTTCATAAAATTTGGGTGTATGAATATCTCCAATGTGGATACCCAATTGGGGATTCCCATATAATTGCATTTTTTGATTCTAACCCATACATCTAATAATGCCCGTCTGATGTAATGTTTCTGGAAGTTTTTTTTTTTAATGTTTCTGGAAGTATTGATGAGCCTTGTACTTTCCTTCCCAAAGAATTGCATGCCACCCTATCTGCATATCATGGCCTTCTAGGGCTAATAATCTCCTGTTTCTCAGATGTATCCACTCTTTCACCCAGGTGAGCGTGGCTGCTTGATAGTATTTTTCCCAATCTGGGAGGCCAAATCCAGCTCTTTCCTTAGAATCCTGTAAGAGTTTAAGTTTAATTCTCGATTTTCTCCCTTGCCAAATAAATTTAGATATAATTTTATTTAAATTTCCAAAGAACTCCCTTCCTAATCTGATTGGTATACATTGAAATAAAAAGAGTAATTTAGGTAGTACATTCATCTTTATTATTGCAAAATTCTTGTGATCCTATAACACTTGAAAGATCCATTTTTAATTGAATATGATTTCCTTCTGAGGAGTTGTGTGAAGGGTTCCACTATTGAAGTCTGTTCTTTTGGCTAGAAAATTGTTTCTCTTACTCTGTATTGTAAAAAGGAAAGGATGTCATTCTCCTAATTTTTTTCTTCTTTAGAATATGTGCATAAGACCTATTCCTTTACCAAAGCCAAAATAATTTGGCAGGAAATAAATGGCATATTTTTCCCCCTCAAAAATACAACGTAAGACATGAGCCAAAAATCTCTGTTCGGCTTTTTTGACTTCATATAAATGCAAAATGAATCACTACAACTCGGCAATATTTGGAAACATAATATATGGAATTATTTTTATCATGTTTAATTCCTTGTATCCTTTTACTGAGTTAAACTATTCACTCAAATATTTCATAATACTTTCAAAATAATTCACTCCTGTTTTCTACACTATCAAATTTCTTACAGTATAATAATTACTTTATGGCATACCAGGGCAGAAAACACATGCAGGTGATTTTACTTACTTACAAGTGATGATCTCACGCTTTACTTTCTCTTAATTAAGGAAACTAGTTGTAGAACTTTTTACTCTCTTAAATGAGAGCAAAAATACATTGGAAGAGGTAATACAGTGAGGGGAAAAAAGTATTTGATTCCCCTGCTGATTTTGTACGTTTGCCCACTGACGAAGAAATGATCAGTCTATAATTTTAATGGTAGGTTTATTTTAACAGTGAGAGACAGAATAACAAAAAAATCCAGAAAAACGCATTTCAAAAAAGGTATACCGTAAATTGATTTGCATTTTAATTAGTGAAATAAGTATTTGACCCTTCACAAAACATGACTTAGTACTTGGTGGCAAAACCTTTTTTTAAAAAAACAAGTTTAGGGGATGTCAGTGTTAGTGTTCTTCTGTTTATAAGGGCTTTGTGTGGTCAGTAGGTCTTGTGATGGGTCAGGTGTGGGTGTGTCAAGTGAGGGTCTTGTGATGAGTCAGCTAGAGAACAAAATAAAAGACACCCTAAGAAAAATGGAAAAAGAAAAACAGCTAACACCACTAGAGAGAAAGCACATGCAAACACAAGACTCCACTACACCCAGGTTCTATGGACTCTCCAAAATACACAAGAACGGGATCCCCTTAGGCCCAATTGTATCTCTACCTGGAACACTGACATACAAACTAGCAAAAAGCCTGCAAAGGAAACTTAGACACCTGGTCAATAACTCAACCCACTCAATAAGCTCCCCAGAACAATTTATTCAATGAATCAAGCACACCAAGATCAACAAGTAAGAAATCCTTTGACGTCACCACTCTCCTCACTTCGATTAACATCGACCTGGCTAAACAAACCATCCATCACATACTTACTAAACACAGAACACTCCATGTCCACAGAAACCATCATGAAACTTCTGGATCTATGCCTCAACATATACTTCAAGTTCAATGGGAAAATCTATAAGCAAGTACAAGGTACCCTGATGGGATCACCCATATCAGGCTTAATAGCAGAAGCAGTCATGCAATGACTCGAATTCATAGCTCTACCCACCATCCAACCAAAATTCTGGACACACTACATCGATGACACCTTCATTATCATCAAATGCTCCCAAATTGAAGAATCACACCACCTACTCAATAGCATATTCCCTGGGATCGAATTCACACACAAAGAGGAAACAGACAACAAACTCCCATTCCTCAACATCGACCTAAGGAGACTAGACAATGGAGAACTAGAAACACGCGTCTACTGCAAACCCATCCACATGGACCAGATCCTCAGCTTTGCAAGCAACCACCCCACTGCACACAAAAGAAGCTGTGTCCAGACCCTCTTCAGAAGGGCCAGGACACACTGCAGCACCACAGCACTAAGAAAAGCAGAAGAGAAATGGCTGCTTGACATCTTTCTCTGTAATGGCTATCCAAAAAACTTTGTATTCTGACACACAGCACCCAAACCACAATACACCACACAGCCAACCACCATGCAAAAACTAACCCTACCATACACAAAAGGGGTGTCGAAAATGACAGCCAGAATTCTCCAAGCTCTAGGAATAGCAATAGCCCACAAACCCACAGCCACACTCTGCCAGGAATTATCCAGAACCAAAGAGAAGATACAGAAGGATGAAAGAATGTAATTTACAAAATCAACTATAACAATTGCAACCAATTCTATGTGGGACATACATCACATCAATTAAAAAGCAGGATCCACGAAACCAGCTGGCAGTCAAATGCCACGATCCCAAATCCTTAATCCAGTGATGACGAACCTTTTAGAGACCGAGTGCCCAAACTGCAAACCAAAACCCACTTATGCATCGTCGGGTGCCGGGTGGGTGTGGCCCATTGGGTGGGCGTGGCTGCGGTGGTAACAGCAGACTGGGTGGGACTAAAAAGTTCAATCAATCAATTCCAACTTTGCAAGATCTTTTTTTTTCCGTGAAAAGTTGAAATTGACTGATTGATTGAACCTTTTTTTTTTGTACACGGTGGCAGAGGCCTAAAGCAAAAAGGTTTTATAAAACCCAGCTGAAGGCCTAGGACTGGGGTGACGGCGCACGTGCCCACAGAGAGGGCTCTGAGTGCCGCCTCTGGCACCCGTGCCATAGGTTCGCCACCACTGCCTTAATCTCTACCCACATCGACACCAAACAGCACCAGTTCAACTGGAGCAACACAAAAATCATCGGCCACGCTACCACCCACCATGCTCGTGAGTTCATCGAGGCCTGGCACTCCACAAGCAATTCCATCAACAGACACATTGACCTACAACCAGCCTACAAGCCAATCAACCGCACAGCTAACCAGAGACAGCATTGACCCTCAACCAGCACTTCACCTCCCAATGACCCTCACCTGATGTAATCTCTCCATCACAAGACCTATCACAAGACTCCCACTGATGACTCACACGTGACCCATCACAAGACCTACTGACCACATAAACAGAAGAACACTGACACTGACATTCCATAAACTCTGCTGAAGATGTTACCTAGCCTGGTAATGAAACATTTGGAAACCAACCCATACGTACGAGAACGAACCTTCACCCTCATCCTACACCTGAGCTACAGATATTCACAACTACTGCAAACTATCTTTTGTGTTAAAAGAGGCTTCCTCTGGCTGCAGCCTGCTTTTTCCTTTTTGTTGAAACATCATTTCTGAAGCTCTGTGACTTTAAGATGGTGAGGAGGGGAGGAGTTGGTGTATCCAAGCCAAAATAAAGAAGCTGGAAATTACTGTGGAAACTACTTTTGAAACTTTTGGATTTAAATTTTCTAGAGGATTTTATATCTTTAATTGCCTCTGTTGATTTTTTTTTTTAAAAAAAACAAGGACTGCCCAAATGGTGTTTAGATCTTGCTGAAAGGAGGGGGAGAAACAGTTCCAATTTTACTTGCTTTTGATTGGACTAGTTGTGTGGGCTTATAATACAGTGGTGTTGTTTGACCACAAGAGGGAGCCAAAAGACTGTAGTATTGCCAATCCTTTTTAATTCTCCAGTACTATCATTTAACCCAGGGGTTGTCAACCTTGGCTCTTTTATGACTCGTGGACTTCAACTCCCAGAATTCCTGAGCCAGCCTGGCTCAGGAATTCTGGGAGTTGAAGTCCACGAGTCATAAAAGAGCCAAGGTTGACTACCCCTGATTTAACCCATAGGATTTTATATTACAAATCTACAAGTCTAAAACTCTTAATTTTAAAATCTAAGCTTTAGCTACACTCTGATGGGATGGCTACGCATAAGAGAATGGAGAAAATGAGAAGAGCATGAGAAGATACAGAATTTTAAGACCTTTTTTGGATGAATATACAGCTAAAACACATGAACTACTTCAGGCAATGGGAACAAAGCTTGAATCCAAACTTTTGATACACTTTCAAAGGAACTCCGTGAGGAGATCCAACATTTGACTGGAGATATCAAACAGGTGAAGGGTAGAGTGGAACTTATGAAATACAAACTGGAAAAGAAAGATATTTTGTATTAAGCTGACTTGGATGAAAGAAATAATAATAATAATAATAATAATAATAATAATAATAATAATAATAATAATAATAATAATAATAATAATAATAATAATAATAATAATAATAATAATAAAGTTGGAAGGGACCTTGGAGGTCATCGAGTCCAACCCCCTGCTCAGGCAGGAACCCTACACCATTTCAGACAAATGGCTGTCCAGTCTCTTCTTAAAAAC
>NW_015387918.1:39261-42341 GCF_001527695.2 Protobothrops mucrosquamatus | reverse complement strand
AGAACCTTACTTTTTTCACCATTGAATTTCATTTTGTTAGATAGCGCCCAGTGTTCAAGTCTGTCCAGGTCCTCCTGTATCTTAAGCCTGTCTTCTGGAGTGTTGGCTATTCCTGCCAGCTTGGTGTCATCTGCAAATTTGATGAGTTCCCCATCTATCCCCTCGTCCAGATCGTTGATGAAGATGTTGAAGAGCACTGAGCCTAGAACAGAGCCCTGGGGCACCCCACTACACACTTCCCTCCATGTAGATGCAGTTCCATTGAAGACCACACGCTGAGTGCGGCCGGTTAGTCAGCTACAAATCCATCTGGTGGTGATGCTGTCTAACCCACATTTTTCTATCTTATCAAGAAGTAGGTTGTGATCTACTTTGTCAAATGCCTTACTGAAGTCCAAGTAAATTATATCCACAGCATTCCTCTTGTCCACTAATTTTGTCACTTGGTCAAAGAATGCAATAAGGTTTGTATTAAAGAGCTCCAATTAAGACTTCAAGCAATTCCTGAATGGTCTGGAGAGGATATCAGATTAAGGATGGTTAAAGGGATGTCTTAGTTCACTTTGTAAGAAGAATGAGAGATCATGTTCTGGATTGCCACTTCAAATCCAAACTAAGAATGGAAAATGTGGATATAATTGTTTTGAAGGAAGCTCCTGTTAGAATTTTGAAAAAAAGGAAAGCCTATTCTTTCCTTACTGATATTCTGAAGAAGAGAAAATTTCCCTTCCGCTGGCATAAACTTGAAGGAGCGGTCATCAGCTGTTTCTCGGCTTGGAGCCTCGTCCCCCGGGCGAAGGGGGGGTGAGTTTTCCCAGATAGAGGTAGAGTTCCCCGTCTCCTCCACATTTTTTTTTGGGAGGATGAGGGGTGAGAACTCCCTTGAAGTCTGGGTTTTATCTCCGCACCCCAGGACGCCTTTGTTCCTTTTTTAGGAACAAAGCCAGACGCTGCTACCACATCTGCTGCTTAAAGAGATTTGTGATTTAAATCAAGAGCAGACAGAGCTGACCGGGAGAACCAGAATTATGAGAATTTGGGACTTTAACTCAGGAGATAAGTAAAGTATCTTCTCCTTTCATTATTTAAATTAAAGGAAGAAGTGAAAATGGCGGAGGAATGCTGTTTCCTGTTATGAGAGACTTTCATTTTTATTTGGTAACCAAGTTGAAACAATGTAACGGAATTTGGCTGTTTATTTAGAGAATAAGTTCTTTTTGGGAGGGGGGGATTTGGTTTTTTTTTTACTATCCCCTCCTTTCCTTTTTTTGAATGTTGGATCTACAAGATTAATAAGTTTTATAGAAGTGGTCATAGTTTGAAAATGGCTTCAAAACGTCTTGGAACTTCGGCTTTGCTTAAAGGTTTACCCTTTCCGGTAACTCAGACGGTGCAGCAATCCAAGCTTAAGCCTCCCTCACCCTCTCCTTTATCACCGGCACTTACTCTTAAAGACTTACAAGATGCCTTGGAAAAAACAGTAAGACAGATCAGACAAGAAATTGCAGAGTTTTTTGAGGAGAAGAATAACGAAATGAGGAAGGATATATTGTTGGCTTGTCAGGGGTTAGCAGCTCATATAGATCATTTGGATGAATGTGTGGACAAAGTAGTAGAGAATGTGGAAAGATTAGAAGATAGAGTTGGAAAAGTTGAAAATAACGTTGATATAATACAGAATGAAATTATTATAATACAATATAGAGAGATGGAATATGCTTTGTGAATAAGAGGGTTGAAGGAGGATTTGCAAAAAAATTTGAAAGAGGAAATTGCTGCAGATTTAGCTTTTATTTGGGGTTGTGGACCTGAAGAAATCTCGAGAGAAATAGAAAAATTTTTTAGAGTCAATTCACGGATTGCAAGGCAAAGAAATTTACCAAGAGACGTGGTTATCTACTTTTCTAGAAGATCACTTTGCAATGAAATTATACAGGCTTTTTACAAGCAAAGATTCCAGATCGCATCTCAAGATGTTCTAATTTTGAAAGAAATACCTTCTAAAATTCTTAGAAAAAGAAAAGATTTTGCTTTTTTGACTGAGGAGCTGAAAAAACGTCAGGTTCAATACAGATGGGATATACCTGTGGGGTTAGTGGTGAATTTTGCGGGGACATGTTATAGATTTGACACAATTTTGAAAGCAAGAGATTTTTACGTTTCGGTCTTGAAAGCAGGAACACCATCGTCTCCACGACTTAAGAGAATTGAACAAAAGTTTGAAGAACATCTGACTGAAGGAATATCAGCGGCAGGAAGCTTGCAGGTTGATTCTAAGCAACAGTGTTTGGAGATAAAAGATGATTTAAAGGAACAGAGAATGACCCGTGCAGCTTATAAAGTAAAGAAAAAAAGAACAGTAAAAGACTGGAATTGAGTCTTAGATTTAAGTAGAAATAAGAAGGGTTCTCTTAAAATTAATTAACTAAAGTTTTCTTTTATATTGACCTAAAAGATGATTTGGAATTTAAAGATATCTGGTGTGAATGGAATATAGAAGTCATAATTGGTGGACGTGTGGGGACATTAAAGTTTTATGGATTAATCTTGTAATGTGTTATGAAGTTGATGTTAAAGAAATTAATTTGATGCTGAATTTTATAATAGATGTAAGAGCATTGCTATGTTTTATTTAGTAGAAATGTCAAAAAACTCCACTTATTTGAAGGATTTACAAGGAAAATATATTTTGGTTTGGAGAAGATGGACTGATTATATATGAAAAGTATTATTTAGCTTAATATGGCTGAATATTATTTTTAGTTTTATGACTTTATTATATTATTTTGAGATGTTATAGATAGAAGAAGTATAAGATTGAAAAGTATTGTTTAGTTTTTGTTTATTATTTAATTATAACATTATTTTGAGATGTTATAGATATAGATGAATTAGGAGATCGAAAAGTATCATTTAGTTTATGAGTGAATTTAAGATTATTATTAGTAGTTTAATAGGGTTGAATATTATTTTGAATTTTATGGTTTAATTATATTATTATTTTGGTTGTTAATTAGGTATATTATTATTTTGGTTGTTAATGGGTTAATACTTATTTTGAAAGGGAGTTAAAGTATGTT
>NW_015387918.1:35578-39099 GCF_001527695.2 Protobothrops mucrosquamatus | reverse complement strand
ATATTATTTTGAATTTTATGGTTTAATTATATTATTATTTTGGTTGTTAATTAGGTATATTATTATTTTGGTTGTTAATGGGTTAATACTTATTTTGAAAGGGAGTTAAAGTATGTTATGGATTTAACTGTTAGTATAGTTGGGTAATGTTATTTAGATTATGTTATTGTTTATTTGTACCCTGTAATCAGCTCTGGGAAGTGGGGAGGGAGGGGAGGGAGGGGGGATATATATTGAATTTTTTAAAAAAAACTTTTAATAAAAAAAAGAAAAGAAATCAGAGGTAGAACAGCCTCAAAAAGTTGACACCAAAGAAGAAGATGCGGCTGAGATGTCTGTATAGGAACTTGCCAGTTTTCCTAAAGATGGAGATTAAGTCTATTACATGGAATATTAATGGGGCAAATGCCCCATCTAAGCATAAAAAACTACCGGTATTTCATTACCTGAGGAAACAATGTTGACATAACTTGCCTTCAAGAAACAGATATCAAGAAACAAGATAAAAAATACTTAATAAATAAACGATGAGGGGAGGAATTTATATCTGCTGGTTTAAAAAAGATCAATGGAATTGTCTTATATATAAAACCCCAATTTAAACCTAAGTTACTTTTATTAGATGAATATGGTAGATTTGTAGTAGTGGAAATTGAATTTAACAGAATAAAATCAATAGTAGTTGGACTTTATGTGCCAAATGATGATAAAAGTAATTTTTTTGAATATCTTATGGATCAATTACTACCCTTTTCATATGAAAATTGGCTTATGCTGGGGGATTGGAATGGAGTGACTTCCCCAGTTTTTGATAGAACATCTATCAAAGGGATTAAATCCTCCCAGGGTAAATTACCAAATACTTTTTATAAGATGATGGACAATTTAGCATTAATAGATTCGTGGTGGCAAAAAAATGGCTCTGCTAGGGAATATACCTTTTTTTCAGAAAGACATAAATCCTTTTCAAGGATTGATATGATATGGACATCTAAAAACCTTGCAAATAAAATTCTAAAAGTTGACATTGATAAATATGCATCAATATGATAAATCTTCAGAGTCAGTTAAACCTACAATACAATGGAAACTAATTGAATAGAAGAATAAGTACAATTGGTGGGAGTCAGGAAAAGATAACATAAAGGAAGTAAGATAAACATATAGGCAAAAATAGCTGGGTCTGAGAAAGGAAGAAGAGAAGCCATAAAAAATATATAGCTGTAAAAGGAAATGGCTAGCCAGGAAAGACAGGCTGAATTGGAGAATAGGAAAATAAGCTGAATAAGATAAGAGGAAAGGCACACTGAATTGAAAAGCAGGAAAAGAACCTATTGTTCTAAAAGGGGGACATAAATATCTACAGAGTTTAAAATAACCATTTAAATGTCTAATTTTTCTTATTGTATGTGTGAATATGATTTAATATGTTATCAGGAAATGTGTATAAGCGGACGGAAAGAGTGTAACCTCATAGTACCTCAGCCAATGGGGAAAGAGGAGGGATGTGGCGGCCGGGACAAGGGATGTATAAAGAAGGAAATATTTTGGGTTAAAACTTTGGAGAGAACCAAGCTTTGATAGCTTCTCTCCCTGCTTATTGCAATAAACGAATCAAAAGGCCTTCACTGTGTCTTGGCTGGTTATTGGTCAGGCGAGCTTGCCTCTGGTCACGAAGGAAAGTAGCCAGGAGCACATAACAACATTTTACCTAAATTGTCATGGCTCCATTGGAGCCCGGTTCTGAGGAGGAGGAGGAGGAGGAGGAGATGGATCTGGGGCCAACAAAGGAAGTTGGCACAGCCTCTCTGGCCCAGGAGGAATTACCAGAGAAGCAGGACGAGGCAGTCCCGGGTCCCTCGGGCCTTGGAAGGGTCGCTAGAGAGGAAGAGAGGGTGCAGGATGACTGAGTGAGGGGGGAGGAGATGGAAAAGGCAGGCAGAGGAGCAGAGGAGTGACAGAGCTCCTGAGATGAGCAACTGCCTCCCCCGCCTGATCCCTGAGTGCGGAAAATGGAGAAGAGGCAGAGTGACCTGACTACTCGGGAGAAGGGTGCCCAGCCCCTCTTCACAAGGCTCACCTGGAGAATAGGATTTAAGGAGATGCTGTGGGGAGGGTCTTTTGTTAGGAACAAGTGTTGTATTTGCCAGCAACACTTGCCACGATTCAAGAAGCCTTGCTGTTACTGACGACTTGCTGCCTTGCTTTGCCTCTCTCTGTCTTCCTCTGCCTTGCTTTGCCTTGCCTAACCTTGCCATGTGCGAGTTCGCAGCGACCCAGCTCGGCTCCGGTTTGGGCCATGGCCCCGATGAACTCTCTGTGTGACGAAGATGCACGTGAGCAAGTTTCCTGAACTGTTTTTGCTCTCAGAACTGTGCTTCTCTCTCTGACTGCTAGCTTCAAGGAACTGCTTGAGGTGTGTGTGAGTGTTAGAGCCTTGCTCTTGGGCTTAAAGTGAACTGTAGGGATTTTGAGGAAGATTGGTTCAATAAAAGGGATTCAAGCCTTCACATTTGCCGGTGTTGCATAAGTGCTCCACCCTGGGTCATAACACAAATCTTTTTCAGACCACAATCAAGTTCTTTTGGTACTTAGAAAAAAGAATTTGTGTTACAGATGGAGATTAAAGGAATCTATTTTGCAAAAGGAGACGATTGTAAAGGACTGTAAAAAGAAATTAAATGAATATTTTGATAATCTAGGTAAAGGGACAAATTTAATGACAGTTTGGGATGCTGGTAAAGCAGTTATGAGGGGTTATTTTATACAATATAATTTGCCTAGGGAAGAAAAAAATCCCAGGAAAAGATGCAAAAGATATTGAATGAAATTAGAAAGAAATTGAATTGCAAAATACACCTATGGTCTCTAAAATTTTACATCAAACTGTTAAGGCAATAATTGTCTATGTTAACAGTTTAAGATATAGAAAGAAAACTGAATTATGTGAAGCAAAGACACTTTAAGTGTCTAGGTTGAATTGCTAAGATGCTTGCTAACCTCTGTCGCTGCTCAACTTGCCATAGAAACGGGGGAGGGAGAGCCTAGGAAAGAAACTGGAGTTTCAAGAAGCCATCCACAGACCGTGAGACCCAAGGTTATCAAAAGCAGGTGTCTGACAGAGAAGTGGACTGTTCCCATAACAAACAGAAAGAATGTGATTGGGCAACATGTACACATGGTGGGAGGGGGTTATGAAAAGCTATTGTTAACTACCCAGATTTTTGTACGGGAAAACTAGAGTTGATTTTACTTCTTCAGTGCTGGGATGTGTACTCAATAAAGATTATCCCTTATGGCAGGGTTTTCAACCTTTTTACCGATTGTACCACTTTTAGGATATGGCAATATTCGAGTACCACCTAGCAAGGTGTCAAAAACTTGATGACCAAAAAAAAACCTGTTCAAAGTTGCAATTGCACTGAAATGACTTATGACCATTTTTCACACTTATGACCATTGCAGCATGCCCAGGGTCATGTGATTTATATTTGGATGCTTGGCAACTGATTCATATTTAT
>NW_015387918.1:24283-31555 GCF_001527695.2 Protobothrops mucrosquamatus | reverse complement strand
ACAGGAACAGGAAACTACTCCAAGCAGGGCTGGGAGGGGGTATAAAAAGGCCTTCTACCCATGTGCTCTCTCTCTTTTCTTCTCCTCTGCTGCTTATCTGTCTTCTGCAATAAACTGTAACCTTCTTCCCAAAGCAGTCGCCATGTTTGCTTATTTATTCCCGGCTTGGATGAACCAGGATGAAGACTTTCTTCTAACACAAGGCTGCTGCTTTTTTTCTCTCTCCCTCTCCTGCCCAAACTGCCTCCTTTTATAGGCTCTCCTGTCTCCCCCCCTCCTCCTTTCTCATGGGGGAGGGTGAGCCAGAAGTAAGCCTGGGGCCTTTGCAGCTCCAGAGGACTCTCTCACTGCAAGTCCTTGCCTGTGCTGGCTCTTTCTCTCCCCCACTACACTTGGCTAGGCAGGGCTGTGTACCACCTGCCACTCATTAATGTACCACAAGTGGTACGTGTACCACCGGTTGAAAAGCCCTGCCTTATGGCACCTCAAGGCTGTAGAGTTTCTTCAATGTTGAATTTGCCAGCCAGACAGTTGACATTAAATCAACTCTCATAAGTTATGAGTGCAGCCTACTTGGAGGCTTCTGAGAGGACTGTAGCATAATGACATCGGGAGGGGAAAAGAAGATCAAGACCGCAGCCAAACCGGGGCTGACCCTTCCTTGTGATTCATCAGTGGCAGCCCAGCTTGACTTGGGGGAGGTAATGTGGTCCAAGGTGAGAGCAGAGAAGCTGAGGAAGGTGCTGTGGTGGGAGCCCTCTACACTGGAAAGAAGACCCAACTGACGGGCGGTGTGAGAAAAGCAGCCGAATTGGAATTCCCCTTAGTCCCACCGGGGGTTGCTATAACCCAGGAAATTGAGTGGAAGGCCAAGAGGGCTGCAGACTGAGAGGAATCAGTGGGATGGAAGCCCCTAACCACCTCCCTCAGCCCCTCAGTGGAGCAATTGTCAGAAAAGTTTGGAGAACTGGACATCCAAGGAGTAGAACGGGCACCTGCATTGGGGGTGGAGGTGCAAGGAGCAGAGCACGCAAATTCTCCAGGCAGAGGAGCAGCGCTGAAGACGGCTCCAGCTGCGGCTTCGCCCCCTCCTCCATGTCAGCCGACAGCACTGACCTGAGTGTGCCAGGGACTGGCAGGGGGCTGGGGAATAGTGGGGAGTGTACTGGCTGCCGCCAGGCAAGCCCCCCTGATTCCTGCAGTGGGGGGAGCTCCAGCCTTGCCGCTCAACAGGTTGTGGGGGTGCCACCCGGCTACCTGCTGATTCAGGATGATCGTGAGCCACCGCCCCTGAAGCCCATGTTTGACAGATGACCTGAGAAGCTTGCCTACTTCCTGAATCAGGTGTGGATTTACCTGGACCGCTATGGAGCAGCATTCCTAGATGATATGGCCTGTGTGAAAACCTGGAAGGGGATACTGCTGAACGGATGGTGGCGCTCCATGATGAGGGGGCTCTGGAGTTGGGAGATGCCAACACTTTCCTGGAAGGGCTCCGGGCAAGGTTCAGGGACCCCACCCAAGCCAACTGGGCGGAATCCGACATCCACTCCATAAGGCAAGGGAACTGATCAGTGGATGAGTATATTAGGGAGTTTGGCAGCATAGCCGGAAGACTGAGGGGGTGGTCGGAGTGTCTGCAGGTCTACCAATTTCGAGATGGGCTAAGCAAAGAGGTGTACCAGAACTGCCTAACTTCGTACCAACTGGCCACCACAGTGGAGCTGGATATGATGGAGTATTCTTTGAATGGATGGAATGGAATAGAGCTGGAAGGGACCTTGGAGGTCTTCTAGTCCAGCACCCTGCTCAAGCAGGAGGACCTATACCATCTCAGACAAGTGTCTGTCTAGCCTCTTCTTAAAAATCTCCAGTGATGGAGCGCCCACGATTTCTGGAGACAAGCTGTTCCACTGGTTAATTGTCCTCACTGTCAGGAGGTTTCTCCTTAATTCCAGGTTGCTTCTCTCTTTGATCAGTTTCCAACCATTGTTTCTTGTCCTGCCCTCTGGTGCTTTGGTGAATAACGTGACCCCCTCTTCTTGGTGGCAGCCCCTCAAATACTGGAATACTGCTATCATGTCTCCCCTATTTCTTCTTTTCTTTAGACTAGCCAAACCCAATTCCTGCAGCCATTCTTCATATGTTTTAGTCTCCAGGCCTTTAATCATCTTAGTTGCTCTTCTCTGAATTTTTTCCAAACTCTCAACATCTTTTTTGTGATATGGTCACCAAAACTGGCTGCAGTATTCCAGGTGTGGTCTTACTAGGGTTTTATAAAGCGGTACTAATACTTCGGGTGATCTTGATTCTATGCCTCTGTTTATACAACCCAAGATTGTATTAGCTTTTTTGGCTGCTGCTGCACACTGCTGGCTCATGGTCAAGTGATCGTCCACTAGGACTCCAAGGTCCCTCTCACAGTTACTGTTTTTAAGCCAGGTCTCGCCCAATCTGTACTTGTACCTTTGATTTTTCCTGCCTAAATGTAAAACTTTGCTTTTCTCAACATTGACACTCATTTTGTTGGACAGGGCCCATTGTTCAAGTTTGTCAAGATCTTTTTCGATCCTGAATTTGTCTTCTGGGGTGTTGGCTACTCCTGCCAGTTTGGTGTCATCTGCAAATTTGATGAGTTTCCCTTCTATTCCCTCATCTAAGTCATTGATGAAGATATTGAAGAGTACTGGGCCTAAGACGGAACCTTGTGGTACCCCACTGCTTACTTCTCTCCATGTGGATGTAGTGCCATTGAGGATTACTTGTTGAGTACGGTTTGCCAGCCAGCTACAGATCCATCTGGTGGTGATGTTGTCTATTCCACCTTTTTCTAGCTTACCAAGGAGTAGGTTGTGGTCTACCTTATCAAATGCCTTACTGAAGTCTAAGTATACTACGTCCACAGCATTTCTCTGGTCTACTAGTTTAGTCACTTTATCAAAGAATGAAATAAGATTGGTTTGGCATGATCTGTTTTTAACAAACCCGTGCTGGCTACTAGTTATAACTTTGTTTGCTTCTAGTTGTTTGCAGATCTGTTTTTTGATTTTCTAGGATCTTCCCAGGTATTGATGTTAAACTGATTGGTCTGTAGTTTCCTGAGTCCGTTTTTTCCCTTTCTTGAAGATTGGAACCACATCAGCCCTTTTCCAATCCTCAGGTACTTCCCCAGTGCTCCAGGTTTTATGAAAGATGTGGTGCAATGGTTCTGAGATAACATCTGCCAGCTACTTCAGAACTGTGGGATGTAATCTGTTGGGTCCCGGTGATTTATATTCGTCAAGGTTGGATAGGTGTTCTCTTACCATTTTCTTGCTTATTTTAATTTTTGTTTCTGGTATGTCTTTTGTACTGGTTTTTTTGGTATGTTGAGCTATAGTTTCGTTTTGTGTGAAGACTGATGCAAAGTATGAGTTAAGCAGCTCTGCTTTCTCCCTGTTGCCTGTTATTTCCTTGCCATCTTCTCTCTTTAGTGGACCTACAGATTTCTTGACTTTTTTCTTGTTGTTAATATATTGGAAGAAACTTTTTTTATTATCCTTGATTTCTGTTGCAAGTCTTTGTTCATTCTGGTCCTTTGCTTTCCTGACTTCATCTTTGCATGTTCTGGCTGTCTGCTGATAATCGGCCTTAATTATGTGCCCCTCTTTCCATTTTTTGTATTTGTCCTTTTTGTCTTTCAGTTTGTCAGAGAGATCTTTGTGCAGCCATGTTGGTTTCTTCTTGAATTTCTTGGTTTTCTTTTTCAGTGGTCTTGTGCTGGACTGGGCTTTTATGATGATATTTTTCAGAGTTTCCCATGCTTCTTGGGTTGTTTTCCCTTTTAGGATTTTCATCCATGGAATCTTTCCTAGGTTCTCTCTGAGTTTGTTAAAGTCAGCTCTTTTGAAGTTTAAGACACTGGTTGGGTTGTTTTCTATTCCTAGTGTTTGCATTATATTAAATTCTAGTATGACATGGTCCCTTTCACCCAAGGTTCCGGCAACTTCAACTCCCTCTATCACTTCTTCTCTATTAGTAAGAATTAAGTCCAGTGTGGCTTTACCTCTAGTTCCCTCCTCCACCTTTTGAGTGACAAAGTTGTCGGCTAGGTTGGTTAAGAATCTGTTGGATCTCCCGCTCACTGCAGAGTTTGTCTCCCGGTTGATATCTGGATAGTTGAAGTCTCCCATTACTACTGTGGTATGCTTCCTACATACATTTGTTAACTGGTTGACAAAGAGTTCATCTATTTCTTCTGATTGGTTGGGTGGCCTGTAATATACACCTATGGCAATGTCACTTTTTTCTCTTTTATATTGACCCATATACATTCTGGAGGGATTTTATCTTTGATCATGTGCATTTCTGTAGATATGTAGTGTTCTCTTACATATAGTGCAACTCCCCATCCTCTTTTTGTAGACCTGTTTCTTTTGAACAATTTGTATCCATCCATTAGTCCATTCCATTCATGGGTTTCATCCCACCAGGTTTCTGTAATGCCAACTATGTCATACCCTCCCTCGTGTACTATTGCTTCTAGTTCACCCTGTTTGTTCCCCAAGCTTTGAGTATTTGTATATAAGCATTTAAGACTTTTATGCCTGTCTGTGGGTATGTTTCCTGCATGTCCTGATTGTTTTTTGAGTTTTTCTTTTTTCTCATCACTGCCTACCTGATTGTTTGATTTGTTTTCTTGGGATTTATTATTGGTTTTGGGTTCTAGAGATTCTAAAGATTGGTCACCCTTCCCCCTCAATTTTAGTTTAAAGCCCTCCTGATGAGTTGGGCCAGTCTTTTTCCGAGTATATTTTTCCCTGTTTTCATGAGCTGCAGCCCATCCCTTGCCAAGAGTCCTTCGCATAGGAAAGGCAGTCCATGATCCAGGAAACCAAAGTTTTCTTGGCGACACCAACCCTTTAGCCAATGGTTTATTTCAGGGGTGTCAAACTCAATTTCATTGAGGGCCGCAGCAGCATTGCAGTTGCCCTTGGGGGGCCGGGTGGGTGTGGCCAGGGTGGGTGCGGCCTACTGGGTGGGCGTGGAGGGAGTGGGTGTGGCCTACTGGGTGGGCATGGCCAGCTCTACATTGTTCGCGTCAATGGTGCCTGTGGGGGCTTGGGCAGGAGTGGGACAGATCTGAGGGTCTCTGGCAGAAGGGGGTGGGACCAGGGCAAGTGCCAAGGCATGGTCCACTGGAAGAGCCTCACTGTTCCTCTCAGGCCATGTGGGGGGGGGGGGCTGGATGGTGGTGTGGGCTGCCCGGAGCCCTGGGCAGCAGAGGTCAAATGCCCAGCCTGGCCCTCGAGCACCCATGGCACCAAGCCCAGCCCCACTTCCCCAAGGGGGCGCCCAGCTGCACTTACCTCCTCCTCAAGGCTGCTGCTGCTGTGCTTGCTCTCCTTAGCCAGGTTGTTCATGATCGGTACCAGGACAAAGTCAGAGGGAGACTGAATGCGTTTCAGCATAGATGGCCACCACAAAATCGTACATTGGCTCCCGGCCGGCCGGCCTGGGCCAGGGCCAAGGCAGTGGGAGCTGTTCCCTCACTGTTTCCAGGATGACTTCGTGGGCCACATGAAACCACTTCGCGGGCCACATCCGGCCCCCGGACCTTGTGTTTGACATGTCTGGTTTATTTCTCTTTTTTCCCTCAATGGGTGTTGGCCTTTCCTTGGGAGTACTGATGAGAACACTACTTGTGCCCCTAGCTTCTTAACTTTATTGCCTAGTTGTTTATAATATCTCACTATTGTACTCAGGTTCTTAATTGTGTCATTCGTCCCAATGTGGAGGAGGAGGAAAGGGTAGTAATCTGTAGGCCTATTTAGTTTGGTTAGGTTCTCAGCCGCATGTTTGATTTTTACTCCAGGGAGACAACATACCTCCCTGGATTATATGTCCAGTCTGCAGATGGATGATTCCGTTCCTTTGAGGATAGAATCTCCTATTACTAACACTCGCCTTCGTTTTGGGGGGGCTGCAGTCTGGGGTGCTTTTCTGTTTATCTCTGGTGTGTTTGTTGATATGACTTTTTTAGGGATATTTGAAGTGACTTTTTAGGGACACTTGTAGTTTCTTTGCTAGGTGTCTGTATGTTTTCTTTTGAGGGGGAGGTTGTGGGTCTTCGTGTTTCCATCTAAGGGGAGAAATCGATTGCTCAGTTTTAATGGGGCTGCTTCTGGTTGGGTTAGATTGGGCAGTAGGGGTTTGTAAGATGTCTGCTGCTTCTTTCTTTGAGTATTTTGTTTCCTTCTATGTGTGACATACCTCCATATGTCTTCCTCCAAGGGTTTATCAGTAGGGTCAAATCCTCTGGGAGTTATTTCTTCATTATTTGGTTCGGTTTGGGTATAGCTTTCTTGCGTAGGTTGGAGTTTGGCTAGAGTTGCCTCTAGATCCCTTACTTTTTCCTCTAATAGTTCACAGTTTACATTTAATGCATGTATAATTTGGGTGTTCTTTGGACATAAGCACATACATGGAACATGTATTGCATACCACAATAGTATCAGTCACCTGTTCCATCAGTTTGTTGTTTGAAAATCCCTCTTTTTGGTTGGTTTATGTGCTTTGCTGTTAGCCTTGTTTCTTCCTTCTCTGTTCTAGGTAATTGTGCCTGTTTTTTTTACTATCCTTTTATCTTCCTGTTTGTGCTCGTTTTTCTACCTTGTTATTTATTTAACCTTCTTACTATTATGTTAGTTTTATTTATCCTTTTCTTCCCTCTATTTTTTTAAATTTTTTGAGCTCCAGTTCCTTTTTGTTCTTTACTGGAGGGTCTTCCCTCCCTTCCTATTGGGACCTCAAACTTAATTGTTGCCTTCACTTCTGTTGCTCGCTGCTCCGGCCTCTTGTTGTTTTCTCTGTCGGCTCCCTTCTGTCTTTGGTGATTGTCTCTGCTCTGGTGAAGCCTCCGTTCAGATTTCTGGTCAGCTCAGCTGCTCTCTCTGGTTTGCTCCTCTCAGCCAGCCACTCAGCTTGAGAAATCAGAGACGTCTCTGGCTGGAAGTGTCTCTGTTGCTGCTGCTGTGTTTCTCCCCCCCCTCAGGTTTTGCCGCCTCCAATTCTTCACAGCCGAAGGATTGCTGTAGGCCAGGGGTGTCCAAACTTTTTTCAAAGAGGGCCAGATTGGATGAAGTGAACGTGCTGGAGGGCCGAACATTTTTCCAAACATTCTTTGAACCATTACAATTAAACGCAAATGAATTATTTTATGCCTCTTTCCTCTCCCTCTCTTTCCTCTTTCTCTCTCTCTCTCTTTCCTTTCCCTTTCCTCTCCCCTCTCTC
>NW_015387918.1:14950-22757 GCF_001527695.2 Protobothrops mucrosquamatus | reverse complement strand
TCTCTCTCTCTCTCTCTCTCTCTCTCTCTCATGGGACTTGCCGGAGGGCCGTGGGAGGGCCGCATTTACATACCGCAGGGAGGGCTGTTCGAGGGCCGGATTAAACCGGGCCGCGGGCCGCAAATGGCCCGCGGGCCGGACTTTGGACATGCCTGCTGTAGGCCTCTTGTCCTCTGCCAGACCAGGCTAGCAGGAGGTGGGGGAGGGGGCTGCTGATCTTGCTGGGGAGGGAACGCTGATCTAGTCCTCCACCTGAGGCAAGTCTCCCCTGGGGAGGGCTGTGGGGCTGGAAGGAGGCAGGGAGAGGGCTGTGGGAGTCGGGCTGTCTCTGCTTTGCTGGGCCCTGGGTCAGCCTGCCTGGCTACCCCATTGAGCTGGGCTGCCTTGATTGGGGTGTGGGCCTAGGCCAGTGATGGAGAAATTTTTAGAGACCGAGTGCCCAAACTGCAACCCAAAACCCACTTATGCATTGTCGGGTGCCGGGTGGGTGTGGCCCATTGGGTGGGCGTGGCTGCGGTGGTAACGGCAGACTGGGTGGGAATTAAAAAGTTCAATCAATCAATTCCAATTTTGCTAGATCTTTTTTTTTCCTGCGAGAAGTTGAAATTGACTGATTGATTGAACCTTTTTTTTTTTGCACACGGCGGCGGAGGCCTAAAGCGAAAAGGTTTTATAAAACCCAGCTGAAGGCCTAGGACTGGGGCGACGTCGCACGTGCCCACAGAGAGGGCTCTGCGTGCCACCTCTGGCACCCGTGCCATAGGTTTGCCACCACTGGCCTAGGCAATTGCTGAATAAATGCTGTGACCCACCGGTTTGCTGCTTCCAACGGTCTCCCTCGTCTGCTGTTCAGATGCTGGTTCGCTTTTTTCCAGCGTTGGGTTGCTTAGCTGTGCTCCGGAGCTGGCTCTCTCATTCTCTGTTGGCAGCTGCCTCCGACTCCATGTGCAGCCATTCATTCACTGCGCTCCTGTTTGCTGGTGTTTTCCTGCCATGCTATGGAGGATGGGTGGGGGAGGCTCAGTCACCTTACCCAGTCCCCCTCCAATGTTTCGGAGCCAGGGAGCATCAGCCACATTCACCACTGGACGGGATTTCTTTGGTCCCCACTGGCCCTGCCCCACCCCGTCCCGCAGATCACCTGCTGACATGGGCAGTCTCCTCCTCCTCCACCTGCTGCTTGGGTCCTACAGCGCTGCGTCACACTGCCTGCTCCCCATTCACTGATAGCTGGAGTCATGGCAGCGCAGTCTTCAGATCACCCCCGCTGCCAGCCCTGGCATAACTCTCCCATGGCTGTGTGGGCAGAGCCGCGAAGGGGGCCAGCCCAGTGATGATGCAGAGAGCCTACCACTAGCCTCCAGAGCTGCTGCCATTGAAACCATACAATACAGGCAGCGAACAGGTAGCAGGCAGCGAGACACAGCGATGCAGGATCCAAGTGGCAGGTAGAGGAGGCAGCCGCTGCCACTGGCAGGTGATCTGTGGGGTGGGGCAGGGACAGCAGGGACCGAAGAAAGCCCCTCCACCAGCGGACGCAGCTGCTGCACAGCAGCAGCGGAGGCCTTTTGCCGTCACTCCCCCCTGGCTCCAAAACGGCAGAGGGGGACTGGGTAAGGTGACCGAGCCTCCCCCACCCATCCTCCGTAGCATGGCAGTCCAGCTCAGGAGGGGAGTGAAAGGGAAGAGGCGGGCAGGCAGCCAGGTCATTGAATGGGCAGGGGGAGGTTGGCGAGCAGGGAGTGGTCTGGCTGTGGGGGCCCTGAGGTAAGTGGGTGTAGGGTGCATGGGGCAGCTCCACCCCCCCACCTGTGAGCAACCAGACAAGTGGGCCGGCAGCCACACGGGCTCCTGCTGGATGGGGCTGCTGCTGTTCATGTGTTTGTCCATATAACCCCCAAATATTTCACCTTTTTCTCAACCCTAAAACCAGACTTTTTAGTCAATATATCACCATCCTGTGAGGTCATATTCTTAATCAGTATTGATGTTTTCTGTTTGATTATTTTAAAACCTGCTAAAACCCCAAACTTATTTAATTTCCTCATCAAATATTCTATATTGTTTTTGGGGTATATTCTTGCAAGAATATAACCAAATCGTAAGCAAATGCCCTCAATTTATAAACTTCCTTCTTGATTCTTATACCTGTTATTTTCTCATCTTGCCTGATATCTCTATTCAAAACTTACAACACCAAAATAAACAACAAAGGAGATAAAGGACCTTGTCTCATACCCTTTTGAATTTCACATGAATTAGTTAAAACATCATTAACAACAATTTTTGCTTGCTGTGACATATAAACAGCTTTGACCCCTTGAATAAAATTCTCTGCAAAGTCCATTTCTTCCAGCACTTTAAACATAAAAGCCCAATTTAGATTGTCAAAGGGCTTCTCTGTATCTAAGAATACTAGACCTGCCTGTTTCTCATTATGATATTGTAAATATTCAATAATATTCAAAACAGTCCTTGCATTATCTCTTAACTGTCTTTTGGGCAGAAAGCCAGATTGGTCTTTGTGAACATATGCCTGTAAAATCTTCTCTAATATTTCTGCCAAAACTGCAGCAAAGAGTGTATAGTCTTTGTTTAATAATGAGATTGGTCTATAATTCTTTGTCTTTGTAGCATCTCGACTCTCCTTTGGTAGCAACACAATATTGACTTCTTTCCATGTTTGAGGTATCTTTTCCCCCTGTCATTCATTATATCCTTTAGTGGCTGAAGAAGTTCATCTTCGAAGCATTTATAATATTGGCTTGTAAGGCCATCTGAACCTGGAGCTTTACCTGATTTCATTTTTTTAATAGCTTCTGACATTTCAAAGACAGTTACTGGGTCATTCATAAGTTGTCTCTGAGTTTGTGAAAGTTTAGGCAACCGTTGTCTTAACAAATATTCATCTATTTTAGACATATCTAACTCCTGCTTTTTATACAAATTGGAATAAAAATTATGAAAAGACATTAATAAGCTCATTGTCTGTTATTACATTGTTGCCTTCACAGATTTTCTTGATCATTCTCTTTTCCCTTTCCTTTCTTAGTTCCTATGCCAACCATCTTCCTGGTTTATTTGCAAACTTAATGTCAACCGTCAGGCTGGCGAATTCAACATTGAAGAAACTCTACGGGCTTGAGGTGTCATAAGAGATAATCTTTATTGAATACACATCCCAGCACTGAAGAAGTAAAATCAACTCAAGTTTTCCCACACAAAAATCTGGGTAGTTAATAATAGCTTTTCATAACCCCCACCCACCATGTGTTCACGTTGCCCAATCACATTCTTTCTGTTTGTTATGGGAACGGTCCACTTCTCTGTTAGACACCTGCTTTTGATAACCTTGGGTCTCACGGTCTGTGGATGGCTTCTTGAAACTCCAGTTTCTTTCCTAGGCTCTCCCTCCCTCGTTTCTATGGCAAGTTGAGCAGCGATAGAGTAATGCAAGCATCTTAGTAATTCAACCTTGACATGCCAACCCCCTGGAAATGAAGGTAGACATAAGGAAACAATAAGTACACATATTCAAACATTCAAACATCATCACTGTTATGACCCAAGGTTGGCGCGCAAGCAACACGTGCTAGACGGAGGCTTGTCAGTGTTTATTCCACCACCATCCCCCAAATTGCACAATCCAGTAATTCCCGGTCTGTTCCCAAAGTCTCTGCACACGATTTACACCAACAGTCCAAGAGCAAGGCTCGAACACACGCACACTGACACACTCCGTGCAACTTCCCAGCAATGGAAGTCCAAGGGACCAGCAACACTCTGGGAGCATGTCAGGATCTCAACCTCGGCAAAGTTCACGACGGATGACTTGGAACTTCACGGAACACAGAGTCTACCAGGAATGCAGCAAAAACCCAGAACAGAGCCGCATCACCATTAGCCTTCAGACATCAAGGCAAAGAATCAAACACATGTCCACAACAGCAATGATTCTGGAGCAAAGTTCTTCTCGGAGCCGTGGAGAGTGTTGCCGCAAAATACAACACTTGTTCCTGACAAAAGCCCCTCCTCACAGCGTCTCTTTAAATGCTACTCTCCAGGTAATCCTCGTGAGGAGGGGCGAGGCACCCTCCTCCTGAGGAGTTGGGTCGCCCTGCACTGACTCTGCCTCCTCTCCATTCTCCTCTTCTTCTCAGGCGGGGGAGGCATTTGCTTGTCTCCAGAGCTCCGCTGCTCCTTTGCTCCACTGCCTGCCCTTTCCATCTCCTGCCCCCTTCCTCGGTCAGCCTGCACCCTCTCTTCCTCCCTGCCTACTCTTCCAAGGCCCAAGGGACCTGGAACTGCCTCATCCTCGTCCCCAGGTCATTCCTCATGGGCCATAAGGACTGCACCATCCCCCTTCATTGGCCTTGGCTCCATCTTCTCCTCCTCCTCAGACCCAGGCTCCGATGGGGCCATGATATATCACCTTGGATGTTGCAGGTATTTCTCATGAAACTTTGTTATTAATCGATCAGCTTTAACATCCTGGGCTTTTACCCACTCAGCATCTGCTAAGGGATAGACTCTCCACAGGACTACATACTGTAACTTTCCCCTAGAAATCCCTGAGTTCGGGGAGCTTCCCACTCTAATATGGCTTTCACTTTCACAGGGTCCATTTCCACCCCCTTGCTTGATATGTGATATCCTAAATAGTCCAAGCTATTCTTGTGGAAGTCGCACTTGGGTAGTTTGGCAGAGAGTTTGGTTTTCAGTAGCTTCTGCAGCACCTCCCTCACAAATTTCACATCTTCTTCCATTGTCTTTGTGTAAATGAGAATGTCATCGAGATAGGCCAGCATTCCCTTGTATAGATGACCATACAGTACCTTGTTAATTAGCTGCATGAACACCGCTCATGCTCCCTGCAGTCCAAAAGGCATCACCCTGAACTGGTAGCATCCCAAGGGGCAGTTGAAAGCAGTCTTCCATTCATCTCCCTTCTTGATCCTCACACGATAATACGCCTCTCTTAAATCCAACTTAGTGAACACCTTCCCTTTGGACAGATGCCCCAGCATGTCTTTCATGAGGGGGAGGGGGTACATATTTTCCATGCACACACCATTTATCCCACAAAAATCCATACATAATCTCAGCATGGCAGTCCGGCTCGGGAGGGGAGTGAAAGGGAAGAGGCGGGCAGGCAGCTGGGTCATTGGGTGGGGGGAGGTCGGCAAGTGGGAAGTGGCCTGGCTGAGGTAATCGGGTGCTGGACACATGGGGCAGCTCCACCCCCCGCCTTGCCTCAACTCATGGCGGCAGCACCGGTGCGACGCACACGAGGGCTCCTGCTGGACAGGGCTGCTGTTACTGGTGCTGCTGCTGTTAGGTGAGGTAAATGGCAGGGCATGGATGGCCTGGCTGTGGGGGCCCTGAGGTAAGCATGTGTGGGGTGCATGGGCCAGCTCCAGCCCCCCACCTGCCTTGCCTCACCTTGTGGCAGTGGCACTGGTGCGATGCATGCTCTTCTGCCCTGTTGCGGCTGCAAGCAACCAGACAGTGGGATGGAGTGGGTCTTTTGGTCCCAAAAGAATATAAGACTGGGTCTTATTTTCAGGGAAACACAGTACTGTGTGTTAGTGATGAACATACTATTGCTAAGGTCTACAAAACGTTATTGAATTTGATTTTGGAAAGTGAATACGTAAAGCATTGTATGATTCAGTGGGCAAGGAACTTTGGATACAATGTAAAGCTTGAACAATGGGAAAATATGTGGACGAAAGGTTTAACATTTACATTAAATTACAATTTAAAAGAAAATTTCTATAAGATGAGATAAGATGATAATATAATTAATATAATAAGATAAGATAAGATAAGATAAGATAAGATATAAGATAAACTTTATTGTCATTTTTTACTGTGGGCACGCTGGCACACATTAAAAATGAAATTCTGTTTCCTGCTCTCAAAAGTGTACACACACATAACATATAGACATGCTAACGATGATGTATTATTAGTATTTAACACCAGATAAGTTGTCAAGAATGTATAAAGGTATTTCAAATGAATGTTGAAAATGCAAAGGTAAAGTAGGGACTTTTTATCATTTATGGTGGACATGTGATAAAGCAAAGAAATATTGGAGTAGGATTCATATTCTAATACAGAAGATTTTCAAAGTGAATATAAAGATAAAAACAGAAACCTTTCTTCTGGGTTTAATGGAAAAAGACTTGGGAAAAAAATTGGAACTTTGATGTTATATATGTTGACGGCAGCAGGATTACTTTATGCACAAAAATGGAAGGACGCTTTAATCCTCACAATAGATGAATGGTTGTAAAAGCTGATGGAGTTAGCAGAGATGGCTAAATTGACTGCTTTGATAAAAGAAAAAAAACACAAGTACTTTTGTTTCTGTTTGGAAACTGATTCTGGACTTTGTGGTTGAGGTGGAAAAAAATGAAACTTTGATTTTGGGTTTTACCAATTAGATCAGTTTGTTGTTATAGAAATGGCTAGTTTATATTATTATGTAAAAGTAAAAAGTTGAGGTTTGATGTTACTATCTTATTCTACTACAACGAAGGGGGTCGGAAGTCAACAACTTTTCTTTCTTTTTCCCTTCTTTTCTACACTTTTCCCTTCCCTTTTCCATCCCCTATTTTTCCTATAATTTTCTTTTGTATTTTATATTTAAAACTAATTCACCACTAGATCTCATCAACACCACTTTCCAGTTTTTAGATCCAAAACATATTGTTAAACTTTTCAAGTCTTTTTCTTTAGAAAAAATAAAAATAAAAAGGTCTTAAAAACACTTTTAGTCCCCATATTTTCAAGCTGTAAGTATATTTTAGTTCCAGATAAGTCTTAAAGGTTCACCAGTATCCCCAAGTATTAATTCTCCACTTTTCTTTTCTGAGGGAGTGGGGCGGAAATTCCCTTTCCCTCTTTTATCGGGGGCAGTGCTTTGGGCAGCTTTTCAGGAAGAGGTCTCAAAATCATAAAGAAAGGATCAGGTCTCACCCAGTTTCATCCACGTTGCTGTAAAATTGCTTGGTAGTACTTGTTGACTTCTGTAGTCCGCAGCTTAGGGCTGGCTACATGAATGCAGCCAGTCTTTCCCCTGCTGGTTTGGAGGGCTTCCTCGGATCAAATGGGGGGGGGGGCTGCCACCCCTCTGCGATCAACAAGCTTCCCCTCCTCGCTTGCCGCCTCTACGGGGTGACTTTCGACCCTTTCCAAGGTCCCCCAGCAGGGCGAAACCAGACGTGAAAGACGGAGCCCGTCTTCCTGCATCAGCATCACCGCGAGATCCCAACTGGAAGTCCAAGAGAGATAATTTCAATAAAGTTAGAGAGAGCTTGGGAAGGATTCCATGGATGAGAATCCTCAAGGGGAAAACAACTCAAGAAGCTTGGGGAATTTTGAAAAGTGAGATTATAAAAGCCCAGTCTAGCACAATACCAACAAAGAAGAAAAACAATAGCTCTCAAAAGAAACCAGCATGACTGCATAAAGAACTCTCTGATAAATTGAAAGATAAAAAGGACAAGTATAAAAAGTGGAAAGAGGGGCACTTAACTAAAGCAGAATATCAGCAAATAGTCCGAGCCTGCGAAGATGAAGTGAGGAAAGCTAAGGCTCAAAGTGAATTAAGGCTTGCAACAAAAATAACAAAAAAAGCTTCTTTCTTTTTTTTTTTTCAAATATAAATTTTTATTATTTTCATCATAAAAAAAGCACATCACAAATACATCACAATGTAAAAACCCTACCCCCCCCAGCCCCCCGGACTTCCCAAACCAAATCCCAGGCTAATATTCAAATATAGGTAAACAAATAT
>NW_015387918.1:4738-13405 GCF_001527695.2 Protobothrops mucrosquamatus | reverse complement strand
GGAATCGTCCGGATCTCGGGGGGTAGCTCGTTCCAGAGGGTGGGGGCACCCACAGAGAAGGCCCTCCCCCTGGGGGTCGCCAGCCGACACTGCCTGGCCGACGGCACCCTGAGGAGGCCCGCTCTGTGGGAGCGTACCGGTCTGTGGGAGGAAATCTGTGGCAGAAGGCGGTCTCGTAAATATCCAGGTCCTATGCCATATAGGACGACTCGGGAACTCAACTCCTACCCCTGGCAGCTCACCTATCCCCTTATGCCCAGGGGAAAGGTATCAAGCCGTTTGACAGCTGATGCTAGCTGTCAAACCGGCTTTTACGCGAAACAGGCGGGAGGCAGCAAACAGCTGCGACCGACGAAGACGCCTGCCACCGGAAGTCTCCCCCAAAAAAAGCTTCTTTCAACATGTAAAAAACAAGAAAAAACTTAAGGAAATGATTGGTCCATTAGTGGGAGAAAGTGGCAAGAAGGTGACAAGCAACAGGGAAAAAGCAGAACTACTCAACTTGTTTTTTGCATCTGTATTTACACAAAGGGAAAAAACAGTCCAACCTATCAAAAACAGTACCGTAAAAAACATATTAGAAACACAAGTCAAAATAGGCAAGAAAATGGTGAGCACCTGTCCAGCCTAGACAAGTTCAAATCACCAGGACCAGATGGATTACACCCCAAGGTTCTGAAGGAACTGGCAGATGTGATCTCAGAACCACTGAATATATTTTTCAAAGATCCTGGAGCACTGGGGAACTACCAGAGGACTGGAAAAGAGCTGATGTAGTTCCCATCTTCAAAAAAAGAATAAAAATGGATCCAGGAAACTACAGACCTATCAGCCTGACCTCAATACCTGGGAAGATTCTGGAAAAGATAATCAAACAGCAAATCAGTGAACACCTAGAGGCAAACAAAGTCATTACTAAAAGCCAACATGGGTTTTTCAAAAACAGGTCATGCCAGACAAATCTTATTGCATTCTTTGACCAGGTGAGAAAATTAGTGGACCCGAGGAATGCTGTGGATATAATTTACTTGGACTTCAGTAAGGCATTTGATAAAGTAGACCACAACCTACTACTTGATAAGGTAGAAAAATGTGGGTTAGACAGCATCACCACCAGGTGGATTTGTAGCTGGCTGACCGGCCATATTCAGTGTGTGGTCTTCAATGGAACTGCATCTACATGAAGGGAAGTGTGTAGTGTGGTGCCCCATGGCTCTGTCTTAGGCCCAGTACTCTTCAATAACTTCCTCAATGATTTGGATGATGGGATAGATGACAAACTAATCAAATCTGCAGACAGCACCAAGCTAGCAAGTATAGGCAACACTCCAGAAGATAGCCTTAAGATACAGAAGGATCTTGACAGACTTGAACTTTGGGCGCTATCTAACAAAATGAAATTCAATGGTGAAAAAAGTAAGGTTCTACATTTAGGCAAGAAAAACCAAATGTACAGGTATAGTATAGGTGGTACCTTGCTCAATAGTAGTAACTGTGAGAGGGATCTCGGAGTCCTAGTGGACAATCACTTAAATATGAGCCAGCAGTGTGCTGCAGTTGCCAAAAAAGCCACTCAGTGCTAGGCTGCATTAATAGAGGGATAGAATCAAGCTCACATGAAGTGTGAATACCACTTTACAATGCCTTAGTAAGGCCACACTTGGAATACTGCATCCAGTTTTGGTCACCATGATGTAAGAAAGATGTTGAGACTCTAGAAAGAGTACAGAGAAGAGCAACAAACATGATCAGGGGACTGGAGGCTAAAACATATAAAGAACGGTTGCTGGAATTGGGTATGTCTTGTTTAATGAAGAGAAGGACGAGGGGTGACATGATAGCAGTGTTCCAATATCTCAGGGGCTGCCACAAAGAAGAGGGAGTTAAACTATTCTCCAAAGCACCTGATGGCAGGACAAGAAGCAATGGATGGAAACTAATCAAAGAGAGAAGCAACCTGGAATTAAGGAGAAATTTCCTTACAGTTAGAACAATTAATCAGTGCAACAACCTGCCTCCAGAAGTTGTGAATGCTCCAACACTGGAAGTTTTTAAGAAGAGACTGGACAGCCATTTGTCTGATAGGGTTTCCTGCCTGAGCAGGGATTTGGACTAGAAGACCTCCAAGGTCCCTTCCAATTTTTATTATTATTATTATTATTATTATTATTATTATTATTATTATTATTATTATTATTATTATTATTATTATTATTACTACTACTACTATTGTTATTATTGTTATTATTATACAATAATTTTTACAATAGAAAGCTGAAATGAATAGAGATGTACATTCAAGACTAAAAGAACAGTTGAATTGTCAAGAGCTTCCACACAGGAGTAACAAAGCAGCTGAAACTGTATTTGAGAAAATTATTCCGTCTTTTGTCTTTTACTCATGGTAACTGTTATGTCCTGGGCCTGTGATTAACAGAGCAGGTGCAGGAAGCTGCAGAGAGACCCGGGCAGACCAAATGGCTGCCCGGGCGAGACAGGCTGTCTCCAGCCTATTGCGCACGCGCAAAGCGGGAAAATACGTTGCATTTATTGGCTGACGCTGTCCCTGCAAAAGGGTATAAAAGAGATCCGCGCCATCTTGTGGGTTGTTCTGTTGAGGTTCTGTTGAAGCTTTAATAAAGTAACAACTGTTATTACTCCTGCCTCGTCTCAATGCCTTACCAACGCACAGAACAGAACATTGGTGATGAAGGTGGGATCGTGCTGCAAAGAAAAGTAGGCTGACTCACCCCGGAAGGCCGAAGGGCTGGGAAGTTTGGTGTTCCGACTTGTGCGACTCTGCCTGCCAGTACGAAAACGCTGGAGGAGAGTTCGGCAAGATTCGTTCTGGAACCCCTTCACAAGCCGGAGCAGCACGAGGCGTTGATAAGGCCATCAAGGAGGAGCGATGGCTAAGATTGGGTGTCTGTCTGAATTTGATACAGAGCACCCTGAACGTTGGAGTTCAGACGTTGCCCGGGTAGAAAACTACTTTCGGGTAAACCAAGTTCGGGAGGACGGACTCAAAGCCGCAATGTTACTTTGTGTCTATGGGCAAGAGACATTTGATATTGCTGAGAACCTGGTCGCCCCAGCACCGTTGGAATCCATCGCTTATACGTAACTTAAGAAAATGTTAAGAGAGCATTTTGAACCAAAGCTTTCAGTAATTGCATGGCGTCATGCATTCGAGCAGCGGGACCAACGTCCAGGAGAGTCTGCTGCGGACTTTATTGCTGTTCTACGGCAAGCTGCCAGGCCCTGTGAATTCAAAGACTTAGAAGAACGGCTGCGTGATCGGCTAGTTTGTGGCTTGAGGAGCCGAGAGCTGCAACAAAAGATTTTTGCGAAGGAAGACGTTTCCTTCCAAGATGCGCTAAGGGAGATCACGGCTGACGAAGCAGCGGGAGGAGCTGTTAACGTCTTGCGGCTGTGAGTGTGGAAAATAAATACCCCCTCCCCCTCCTAAAGGACTTATTAACCCATCTGGCTAAGGGGAGTGTCTTCACTAAATTAGACCTGAGAGAGGCATATTACCAGGTGAGAATAAAAGAGGGAGACGAGTGGAAAACTGCCTTCAACTGTCCTATGGGGAGGACAGGGATGGCTTGGCTTACAAAGGGGGTGATGGCTTGGCTTACAAAGGGGGGAAACTATATTTGCCAGAAGCCCTCCGTCTTAATGCTCTCAAACACAGCCATGATGTAAAACAGGCTGGACACTTTGGATATTTGAAAACCCTACACCTCACCCGCTGGCAATTTTGGTGGCCGGGGCTGAAAAGGGATGTGGAAAACTATGTAAAAAGTTGTACTGTATGTGCCANGATGGCTTGGCTTACAAAGGGGGGAAACTATATTTGCCAGAAGCCCTCCGTCTTAATGCTCTCAAACACAGCCATGATGTAAAACAGGCTGGACACTTTGGATATTTGAAAACCCTACACCTCACCCGCTGGCAATTTTGGTGGCCGGGGCTGAAAAGGGATGTGGAAAACTATGTAAAAAGTTGTACTGTATGTGCCACAATGAAAAGAATCCCAGGGAAAAACCCTGGGTTACTGCAGCCGGTGGCAGACCCTTCTCAACCATGGGAAGAAATAGCTATGGACTTTATAGAAGACCTCCCTGAAAGTAGAGGAAATACTGTCAGCTGGACTGTGATAGACCTGTTCTCGAAGCAGGCTCATTTCATCACCTGCAAAGGACTCCCATCTGCCCAACGACTGACCAAATTGTTCCTGAAACATATCTACTGGCTGCATGGTGCCCCTTCGCAAATAGTTTCAGACAGGGGAGTGCAGTTCACAATGAAGTTTTGGAGGAGGTTTCTTAAATTAATTGGATCAGCTCAAGGTTTATCATCTGCTTTTCATCCTGCCACCAATGGGGCTGCAGAATCCGCTAACAAAATGGTGGAGCAATATCTTAGATGCTACGTTTCTTACCAGCAGACGAACTGGACTGACCTCCTCCCTTTTGCGGAGGTGGCGTACAATAATTCTGTGCACAGCAGCACCGGCTACACGCCTTTCAGAATGGCCACAGGAAAAGAGTTCAGCCCAATACCTGAATACCCTCAGGTGCCCTCCGCTTCCCAGACACTTGACCAATGGGTGAGGGGGTGGGAAGAAGTTTGTAAAAACACAAAAACTGCTTTAGAAAAGACTTTTGAAACCTATAAAAAGCAGGCTGATAGAAAGAGGACTCCCCAAAGAACATTCCAAGTTGGGGAAAAAGGTTTATTTGTCAACTAAATATTTACGCCTCAAATAGCCCAGCAAGAAATTGGGACCAAAATTCTTGGGGCCTTTCCCCATAGTAAGGATCATCAATCCGGTCACCGTAGAACTAAAACTCCCTAGACTTTTAGGGAGAATTCACCCAGTCTTCCATTGCAGCTTGTTGAAACCTTATTGGGGCTCCACTTTAAGACCTTCCCCGAAGAAGGCACCTGGGCCCCTCATAGTTGCGGGACAGACCCACTATGAAGTGAAATGTATTATTGACTCTAGAATTTTTAAAGGGAAATTGCAGTACCTAGTACAATGGGAGGGATACCCGTTGTCTGAAGCCACCTGGGTGAAATCCAGTTAGGTGAAAGCTGACAGGCTCGTCAAAAGGTTTCAGGCGAAATACCCCAACAAACCGAAAACTAGTCTTTAACATATGCTTTTGTTTACATTACAAGATCTGTCCTTTTTGTAAGGGGGGCCGGATGTCAACGCTGTTAATATAGGATATTATTGCTTTGACAAAATATACAGAACTGTCTGGTATTTTTAGAGTTAATTCAGATGACAGAGAAAGGGAGGAGATTTATAAGGAAAGCCCGGGAAAAGGAACGGAAGTGAATCTTTGCCCTCCAGGCTAATTGGAAGATGTGACTTATGACTGCAAAATAAGGGAGGGGTTTAGCAAGAAAAGCTAGACGCAAGCAAGAGAAATTCAGATTCTGGCATCCATCCATCTGTTACACTGTTAATAAAGGCTTTTAGGGTAAACATTGCCTGGAAGTTCTTTGAAGTGTTTCATTAGTCGGAACCATGACAGCAGCTTTCCAAGAACCCTACAAGTTCAGGCTCCATCCATCAAGAGGTTGCTCGAGAGGTATCCGAACTGGATTCCGAAAATGAGGTTGACTGTCTGCAGCAGCCAGCAGAGAGAAGGCCCCAAGAGCGAGCTGACAAGGGGTCTGACAAGGCAGTTCTATTCCCTCGGTGTTTTGGATGTGGAGGACGCCACAAGTGCTCCGACTGCCGTTTTTGCTCTGCTACTTGCCGGGCGTGTGGCCGGTAAGGCCACATAGCCGCTGTCTGTTTGGGTCGCAAGAAAGACTGTCCATTGGAAGAGTTGCCTCGGAAAGGTATCAGGGTCCCCAGCCAAAATAGGGTGGGCTTCTGCGCGTCCCGCAGGAGCGTTTTGAGAACGGGCTCACCGGCCATTAAAAAAGAAGCTGCGTCTTGATGTCAAATTGCAGGGGTTCCCCTTGACAATGGAGCTGGACACGGGTTCAGCTCTGTCAATCATTTCCCAGAAAGTGTTTCATTAGCCGGAACCATAACAACATGCTAAGATCTCAAATCCTTTTCAAATGACCTGGGGTCCCGAACTCCATCCACTGCCTCTAGGCTTGAGAGGAGCTGGTAAAGATTCAGGGAAGATCTCATTATGGAGAAAGAAAGATTGCCTGAGGCCAGCCCCCTGGCTGCAACAGTTTCCCCGGGGGGGGGAAGCGACAGCCGGCAAGCCGGGGGAGAGAGGAATCTGGCAGATTTCCCAGCTGAGAGCAAAGACTCCAAAAGCAGAATGGGGAGATAACAAAGTTTTGGGTGAGTCACTGGAAAGATTTCAAAACCCAGAAGTGAAAAGCAGAACTCAATTCCTGGAGAGAGGAGCCTATACCCCTCCCTTGGCCCAGCAGAGAGCCTGTCAGATCCTGTCTTCCATTGCCAGGGGCCCCAACCCTGAAGAGACGGGGAATTCCAGTCTGAGGCATCTGCAGCAATGGGTAGATGGGGTTCCCCAGCAGATGAATGATCAGCAGCAGCTGAGCATACCACAGCTAATAGAGGCCTTGCAGCAGCTTGGGGTGGTGCAAAAGCCAGGAGAGCGACAGCCGGAGGGCCCGCAGATGAGGAAGGCCCAGCAACAAACCCCACTCACCCATCAACAATTGAGAGGCCTACAGCAGCAGGGGGCACCACCAGCCCCCACTGGCCAGCAGCAGAGAGCTCAGCAGCCAGTGGGTCAGCAGGCAGGATGGGGCCAACAGCCCCAGTGGGGGCCGCAACAGCCTGTATTGGCACCACCTTTCAGAACAACCTTCAATGGAGACCCAGAGAAGCTGATTTTTTTTCTGAACCAAGTGCGTTCTCACTTGAATCACTGGGCCTATCTCTACCCGGAACCAGGTGCCATGGTCGATGTCATTGCGTCCAACCTAGAGGGAGAAGCATCTGAATGGCTGAACAATCTATATAGTGAGCAAGCCCTCAAACTGGGAGATCCCCACCTTTTCCTCCTAGGACTGAGAGAAAGATTTGAGGACCCATCCATAGGCCTCAAAGCAGCAGAACAAATCCACAAAATAAAACAAGCCGGCAGGCCTGCCCTGGAGTACGTGCGAGAGTTCCGCAAGATAGCAGGCCGAATAGAGGGGTGGCCCAAACAATCCCTGATTCAATACTTTGTCGAGGGATTAGACGATCACCTCTCTCAGGCCTGCATCTATCGAGAAGTACCTGATCGGCTACAGGAGTGGTACCAGACAGCAGTGAAGCTAGATGTTAAGCTCTCTCGCTATAAGAAGCCTCCCCCACATGAACCCTCGCAGCAACCAGAGCTACCCGGACAGCAATCACCCCCACGCAAGCCTTCAACTACTGCAATGGCTGAGAGACCCAGGCCACCTACACGCCCTTCCTTTAAGTGTTTCTGGTGTGGACAAGAAGGACATCGAGCGGCCACCTGTCCAGTCCCCTACCCCCAACGGCAGAGCAGGTCAGAACCAGCAATGAGAAAGAAACCTGCTCAGCGGCTAACGAGAGAAAAATCCAACCAGCTCACGCAGGAACCTGTTGCCCAGATTATACCCCCATAGCAGGAGAACGCCGAGACTCCAGGTGGACCCGCCTCTGCTCTACCCTCCTTTGACAGCGACGATGAAGGAGAGAACGACCCAATGGTGAGTCGACAAATCCCACCTTTTCACTGGCCGCCAAACTTATAATCCCTAAGTCTGGGGCACAAATAGACTTAAACGTGCTGATTAATTCTGGATGCACCTGTTGCATTATTAGTCTGCCGTTTGCCATGAAGATGGGCATATGGGCAAAAGAGCTTTCCAAACCTGTGAGGTTTGAACAAGCCGATGGCTTCCTCATGGGAGGGACTCTTGTCACACAAGTAACTGAGCCCTTACGCCTAGAAATAGGTGCGCACTGGGAGTTTATTTGCTTCCTAGTGGCTCCAAAAATGACTGAGACTGTGATCCTAGGGCTAGCCTGGTTGGACAAATGGAAGCCATTTATCTGGTGGGAGAAAGGAATGAGAACTGTGAGACTACCTATAGGACCGAATCCCCCCATTGATTCAACAGATGTTGCAGGGCATCTCAGGCCACCCAATGAGCAAGCGCACATGGCCGCCTCACCGCCTCCAGGCGAACCAGTCATCCCCAACGAATACTGGGACCTGGCGGAGGCATTTAGTGAAAAAGAATGTGATGCCCTACCCCCTTACAGACCCAATGACTGCTCCATCGAACTGGTGCCAGGAGCCAAACTCCCACGACCGAGAATGTATGCTATGTCCCCCCTCGAAATGGAGGAGATGCAGCGATACGTGAACAAAAACCTAGCGAGGGGGTTCATCGAATGGGCCAAATCTACCGTGGGAGCCCCTGTGTTGTTCAAAGAGAAAAAAGATGGGTCTCTTCATCTCTGCGTAGACTATAAGGGTCTCAACGCTGTGAGTGTGGAAAATAAATACCCCCTCCCCCTCCTAAAGGACTTATTAACCCATCTGGCTAAGGGGAGTGTCTTCACTAAATTAGACCTGAGAGAGGCATATTACCGGGTGAGAATAAAAGAGGGAGACGAGTGGAAAACTGCCTTCAACTGTCCTATGGGGAGCTATCAGTTCAAAGTCATGCCATTTGGACTAC
>NW_015387918.1:0-3887 GCF_001527695.2 Protobothrops mucrosquamatus | reverse complement strand
AAAAATCTAGAAGCACTGAAAACTCCCCGCAAATTGTCCCCAAAGCAAGTGCGGTGGGCACAGTACTTTAACCGCTTCAACTTCACTCTAAAGTACATACCAGGAGGAAAAAACTTCCTAGCTGATGCGCTATCCCGGTTACCCCAATACAAAAGCGAACGGGAGGAGGTTAACGAGGCAATTATCCCCAATCCACAAATGCTCCATCTTAATGCTCTCAAACACAGCCATGATGTAAAACAGGATGGACACTTTGGATATTTGAAAACCCTACACCTCACCTGCTGGCAATTTTGGTGGCCGGGGCTGAAAAGGGATGTGGAAAACTATGTAAAATGTTGTACTGTATGTGCCACAATGAAAAGAATCCCAGGGAAAACCCCTGGGTTACTGCAACCGGTGGCAGACCCTTCTCAACCATGGGAAGAAATAGCTATGGACTTTATAGTAGACCTCCCTGAAAGTAGAGGAAATACTGTCATCTGGACTGTGATAGACCTGTTTTCGAAGCAGGCTGATTTCGTCGCCTGCAAAGGACTCCCATCTGCCCAACGGCTGACCAAATTGTTCCTGAAACATATCTACCGGCTGCATGGCGCCCCTAAGCGAATAATTTCGGACAGGGGGATGCAGTTCACAGCGAAGTTTTGGAGGAGTTTTCTTAAATTAATTGGATCATCTCAAGGTTTATCATCTGCTTTTCATCCTGCCACCAATGGGGCTGCAGAATCCGCTAACAAAATGGTGGAGCAATATCTTAGATGCTACGTTTCTTACCAACAGACGAACTGGACTGACCTCCTCCCCTTTGCAGAGGTGGCGTACAATAATTCTGTGCACAGCAGCACCGGCTACACGCCTTTCAGAGTGGCCACAGGAAAAGAGTTCAGCCCAATACCTGAATACCCTCAGGTGCCCTCCGCTTCTCAGACACTTGACCAATGGGTGAGGGGGTGGGAAGAAGTTTGTAGAAACACAAAAACTGCTTTAAAAAAGACTTTTGAAACCTATAAAAAGCAGGCTGATAGAAAGAGGACTCCCCAAAGAACATTCCAAGTTGGGGAAAAGGTTTATTTGTCAACCAAATATTTACACCTCAAATTGCCCAGCAAGAAATTGGGACCAAAATTCTTGGGGCCTTTCCCCATAGTAAGGATCATCAATCCGGTCACCGTAGAACTAAAACTCCCTAGACTTTTAGGGAGAATTCACCCAGTCTTCCATTGCAGCTTGTTGAAACCTTATCGGGGCTCCACTTTCAGACCTCCCCCGAAGAAGGCACCTGGGCCCCTCGTAGTTGCGGGACAGACCCACTATGAAGTGAAACGTATTCTTGATTCTAGAATTTTTAAAGGGAAATTGCAGTACCTAGTACAATGGAAGGGATACCCGTTGTCTGAAGCCACCTGGGTGAAATCTAGTTAGGTGAAAGCTGACAGGCTCGTCAAAAGGTTTCAGGCGAAATACCCCAACAAACCGAGAACTAGTCATTAACATATGCTTTTGTTTACATTACAGGATCTGTCCTTTTTGTAAGGGGGGCCGGATGTCAACGCTGCTAATATTGAATATTCTTGCTTTGACAAAACATGCAGAACTGCCTGGTATTTTTAGAGTTAATTCAGATGATGGGGGGGGGGGAGGAGAAAGATAGGACTGCCCGCGGGAAGTGAACGGAAGTGAATCTTTGCCCTCCAGGTTAATTGGAAGATGTGAATCATGACCCCAAAATAGGGGAGGGGAAATGCCTGAAATGTTATGTGCAAAGGGAAGGGAAATTCAGATATTGGCATCCATCATGCCGTGCTGACACGCCTGTACACTAATAAAGGCTCTTTTAGGTTAAACCATGCCTGAAAGTTCTTTGAAGTGTTTCATTAGTCAGACACATGACACTCTCACAGCGCCGAGAGGTTGAGCCGGGAGGTGCGAAGCTCGCCAGCTTTTCACCTTGCTCCCTGCTGAAACTGGGCAGGCTGGGGGCTGGGTAACATTGCACTTCTCATCAGATTTGTGCCACCCAGCTCAGCTCTTGGCGCCGTGAAGAGAGCGCCCCACTGCCTGCTGAAAGCAGGCAGGCTGGGAGCTGGGCGGCCTCACGCTTCTTTTTGGATTTGTGCCACCCAGCTCAGCCTCTCGGTGCTGTGAGGAGAGTGCCCCACTGCCTGCTGAAACTGGGCAGGCTGGGGGCTGGGTGTCGTTGCGCTTCTTTTCAGATTTGCGCCGCCTGGCTCAGCCTCTCGGTGCTGTTAGGAGAGCGCCCCGCTGCCTGCCAAAAGCGGGCAGGCTGGGGGCTGCGCGGCATTGCACAGGTAATGTTGACTCTCACGCTGCTCATGGCATCAAGCCGGATATGTGAAGTAGGTGAGGGCCATTTGCTGGCCACTTCCAAGCGATGGTGCATTTCTTCATTCCTCACAAAGGGTGACACCTCCCCAGCATGCACCCAGGGGGAAGGCAGGGGCTGGTTCCTCACTGTTTCCAGACGGCCTTGTGGAGCTAAGACTGAATACGTTTCAGCATAGATGGCCACTACAAAATTGTACATTGGCTCCCGGCTGGCCTGGGCCAGGGCCAAGGGAGTGGGAGCCGTTCCCTCACTGTTTCCAGGATGGCTTCATGGGCCACATGAAACCACTTCATGGGCCGCATCTGGCCCATGGGCCTTGTGTTTGACATGTCTGGTCTAGCTGGACTGAGTAATAGGCAACGGGTCTCAGCGTGGGGCTGAATTTCTGTGCCATGACTCCTGACCCTACCCCCTGTTTTTCATGTATATAAAGGATGAAGGGCTTTTGGTAGTTAGGCAAGCCCAGAGCCAGGGCTGAGGCTAATGTATGTTTTATTTTGTCTAAGGTTTGAGTTAGGGCTTTGGTCCATATAATGGGGTCTGCTGCATCCTTGGCTGTTAATTGAATGAGGGGCTTTGCCAATTCCCCGAACAAGGAGATCCACGGGTGGCAGAACCCCAGGACTCCTAAGAGGACTCTAACCTGGCGTTTTGTCTTGCGGGTTTCTCATGCTTAATATGGTCCTTACTCCTTCTGGAACTAGCTTGCGGGTCCCTGGGGTGATGATGTAACTTAAGTAGGTTACCTCTTGTTGGAGGTACTGGAGCTTTGTTGGGGATGCTTTATGCCCCATCTTAGCCAAGCAGTAAAGCAGGTGGTGAGTGCCAGTGTGACAGTCCCCGGTTTGGAAGCTAAAAGGAGATTATCCACTTATTGGATGAAGGTGGATTTGCAGGGCAAAAGGATGGAGGACAGATCTGTTTTTAGGATTTGTGAGAAAAGGGTTGGGGACTCTGTATACCCCTGAGGGAGACGAGTCCAAGTATATTATTGGTCTTCTTCAGTGCTTTTTTTTTTTTTTTTAAAGGTGCCGGAACTCACACACATTATACAACCCACCTTGCCTACCCTACAAGGTTCCATCCAAAAAAGGTGCCGGAACTCCGTTCTGGGCGTTCTATGAGAAAAAAAGCCCTGGTCTTCCTAAGTAAATGCGAATAGATACTGGGAAGCCCGGTCTACTGGAATACTGAAAAAAGCTGCACTCAGGTCAATCACAGAAAAGCACTTAGCTGTGGCTGGAATTTCAGTAATTATTGTTGCAGGGTTAGGCACTACTGGAGCCCTTGGTATTACATAATTATTAATGACTCGCAAATCATGCACAAAGTGATAAATGGGGTTCCCCTCTGCATTGGTCCGGGGTTTCCTTACTGGGAAAATTGGAGTGTTACATGGGGATGTACACTTCTGGAGGACCCCTTGCACTATGTATACCCTGATTACTTTCCTAATCAGCTCAATTGCCTCTGCCTGGATCTTGTATTGGGGTATGCAAGGGTGTGGCCTTTACCTGTATCTTTTTTTTTTTTTATT